>NC_045139.1:27188807-27488807 GCF_008831285.2 Nymphaea colorata | reverse complement strand
ATATTAAAATAAATTTAAAATACGTTAATTTGATTTTAAATTGTTGTTCTTTTGAGATCCTACCGACTGCAGGGCTTAACTTTGGTTGGCTTCTTATATAAATGCTGGAATTTCTCATGTATCTGTTTGTTCTCCCCGTACTTTGCTGTTTTTGATACAAAATATGACAAACACTTATATAATTTTTTGAGGAGTTGTTTGACAGTTGGAACACAACACTCAGTGAGCCTTTCAAAATTGGCACCAGATTTATTGAATACTAATAGTAGCTACCCATGCATCTGCCCCGAGATTAAAGTAAAATATTCATTAAACATTCAAATAGTGTTCCATTTACCAAACCATGTTTTCTGTTGATATATAAAATAACTTTAAAGAATATAAGAAATTAATTAAGCTTGATATTTTAAATATTATGGTGCAGTCAGCCGCCTTTGGAATAAAGTCAACGACGCATTGGAGTTGTCAACAGATTAGGCAGAAGCAACTGCCCTCTTCAATAGAAACGGTCTAGTCCAATCTGATAAAAATGCCTGGACCATATTCGAATTCATTGATGTGGATTCATGACTGACTGGATCGGAATTTGATCCGAGGTCCATTTAGGATTGTCAAAGAATCTGACCCGATCTTGTGCGAGTTGGATCACATGCGACTTTTTCGTCGTCCTTGGCGGTTCATAATGTATGTGCTGAAGAACAACATCAAAGGAAAGGAAGATGGATCGAACACAACTTGAAAACTAGCGGAAGTTTTTAAGAAATAAATTTGTTAGTTGCATGAATCACTACCATTGATTTCATCAACTATGATGTGGGAATAGTGGAAGCGAAGACCGGCTTGGCTGGCAATGTCTTTTATTTTTAACATGAGAAAAGCCCAATCGGCCAAAACTAATCAATATATAATGAACTCATGCAATTATTCCTAATAGATTAGTATGGAAGTCATGTGTGTGATATTGATTATTCTTTCTATTGACAAAGTTCCAAACCGGCTCCCTGGTCCCATAGAGTTTTGGTTCGCCGATGAAGCATGTTATGGCTCCATTTAATTTAGTGTTCCCGTGTCAAGTACATGTTATATGTCAGAAAAACAACTTTCTCTCAGAGAGTGGTTTTTCAGATCCTCATCCCCATGCAATCCACCACCAGTCTTTTAGATGGTGACAACAATTACTGGAGAAAAATCAGATATATATACATATATATATATATATATATATATATATATATAGCTTTTAATATTTTGACAAACTTAATTTAACTTTTGAGTTGACATCTTTTGTTAACTGTTTATGATC
Source organism: Nymphaea colorata (assembly GCF_008831285.2). Taxonomy (NCBI): domain Eukaryota; kingdom Viridiplantae; phylum Streptophyta; class Magnoliopsida; order Nymphaeales; family Nymphaeaceae; genus Nymphaea; species Nymphaea colorata. The sequence goes on along the minus strand of NC_045139.1, from coordinate 27,487,504 downwards.
AATTTGCGATAAGATAATAAATAATCAGAGAGCTAGGCATAATTACGATTTTAAGATAGATAGAGAAAGAACCTTCCACATGTAGCCCAAATTTTTAGTAAAAAATAGTCATCATGTGGGCGGAATCTTTTTCTGCGACTTATAAAGAATGACTGAACCCCACAACGTTTGAAAACTGTACGTGATTCAACATCACATTTTTATAGTAGAAATTGCACAATGCAAAGTTTGCCTTTAATAAAATAAACCACATTAAGTGCTTCTTCATTGCCAAGCTGTTAAATAGGCCTTGCATAGCAAGACCGGGTCAGAGGAACACATGCCCATCTCATTGGACGTACCACTCTCCAAATACGTATATACGTAACACATTTTTTACCTAAAATCCGATTAATTAAGATACATATTTTCTCTTAATTATCATTCAGGGGCCGAGGTAGGTGCTTGACACACAAAATTTTTTTTTGTTTTCATATTGATATTTCAAGAAATTTTTATTTATTTACATATTAGTGCTCTTTCAAAATTAGAAATTTTTATTTATTTACATATTAGTGCTCTTTCAAAATTTAAAATTTTATAACTAGTGCGCTTTAGCGGGTTCGCCCCTGTTACATTGTCATGATGATTCTGATTCTTTTTGTGCAGTTGTTCACTTCCCCAAGTTTGGCTGTTAAACACTTCAGTTCATGCTAGTTAACATCTTCAACTTGAAGAGTTCTGGGAAAGTGACGAAAAAGATACACAAGAGGTTGAGATTGCACATCTTATTAATCTAGTGTGATATTTTGTAAGAACAATTTAGATTTAAACTTCATGTTCTCAACGAGTTTATACGAATCAAAACTAAATTAAAAAACATAAGAAATACGAAACAAAGACTAACAAACAAGAAAACATTAGAAAGTACCAGACAGTAAAACGACGTAATGCAAGGTTAGAGGGTGAGTTGCTTGGTTAGAGCGGAACAGCTAAGCGTCTTGGTTGAACCGAGACTACTTGGTCCTCCCGAGCTCGAGTCAACATGGCGACCGTTAACGTACTGAGGACAGAGGGCGATGGTTACCGTCTCGCCAACTGCTCTTCTCCACTGCTCTTCACGCAAGAAAGTCACGTTGGAGAGAGAGAGAGAGAGAGAGAGACGTGCTATAAAAAAATATTGCAGAAGCGGAAGGAGAAGAGGAGGAAAGGAATGGATGCTGAAAGAGAAAGGATTTTAACCTCTCATGTAGCAAATCCATTCACATTTTCAGCAACGAGAGAATCCTCTCCCTCGCCTTTCTCTCCCTCTCTTGTTGAATCACAATTTCACCTCCCTCTGGGTGATCTACTCGGGTGAGCGGATCCCTCTTCTCCCTTTCATCTGGTTGCTAGCTTTTGCATTTTCTTCCTTTCTGCTGCTTGTGTCTGGTTCTGAGGACAGAGACGAGGATGGAGGAATTTAAGAGTTAATGAGGGTCAGCTGTCTTGGTCGGGTTTAACCCGCCGTTCTTTCTTTCGGTTTTAGCATCGGAACTCGAGTGATGCCTGAGTTTTGCTCTTTTCTGATGTCGTGGGAGGATAGATTGGTGCTGAGGTTCTTAAAGTGCAGAACGATCGAATTCTGTTCATTGTTCTGGCATTCGGCTTGAAATGTGGGTCCGATCGCGGCGATTTTGTGATGCGTAGGACTTTCGAGAAACCTCATGAGATTATTGGTCAACGAAGTTTTTGGTGTTTCATTAGTTACGTTTAGTGTTATTAGTTCTCTGCTGATGCTTGAGTTTCGCTGAGCTTTTGATAAGCAGCTGGACTTTTGTTTTATTGCTATTAAGATTTCTCTGCATCCGGTATCATGCAAGAAACAGTGTCCCTTTTTCCCTTCTCTCCCGACTAAGTCTTCACTTCTTTCATTTATCTGAAGGCGTCTTGTTCTCCATGTTTGTCCTCCATTTGTTTCTTCTAGGCATGCTGTAATGCTTAATTGGATTGTGGAGTTCCACCGTATTTGGGAGTCGGACCAATATGTACATAATATCCATTACCCAAGTAATTGCCAAAGTTAGTGCTGCCATATTCTAAATGGAGGTTATCAATTTTGATGAATACCAACTAGCAAATATCTTGATAGTGATTAGAGTCAACAAAAATCTATTGCAACTGAGACAAGGCTTCCTCAATCTTTTAGATTGTCAAAGTAGCTTTTTTTTCTTAATGTCGTAACTCTGTGTAGACTCCTGCAGTCTGCCGCAGAATGGTAGCTCGCAAGTAGTGGATTATACTCCACCGTTTGTAACTAAGCTATTAGTAGCCCAGAGAATAGAAAGAGAAACCACTTATTGATCTAAATATGGTATATATGGAGATATATGCAAAATTTCTGAAATTTGTGTCCACCTTTTGCTCTTTTTGAGTACCCTATTTGATGTGAATTTTGCTGAAAGTTGCCTGCTTTTCTTTATTACTTGTCGATGGCATACATTATTAGGCTATCAATTAGAAGTTTTGATATATGAAGTGAAGGTTTAGTGAAATTATGGCAGGTGTTTTCTCAGGAGTTCCTTTTTATAGCTTGTTTCGGTGCATTAGCAATGGTTTGGAAGACATGGGAGGGAAGAATTGAAGTGATGCAAATGGCACAGAAGAGATCTTCTAAGAGACCGTTGTGGATTCTGCTAATACTTAGTATGCTGTGCATCTGTATGATGGGTGTTCATGTTTATCCACCTCGCCAGTATGCAGCTTGTTATTTATTTGCTTCAACCATATGCAACCCTCACGGGCAATTGTTTCAAGTCTTTCAGTTTTCACATGAAAGAACATATACTGATGATGAGATTGCAGCTCGTGTTGTCTTTGACAATATTCTTAAGATGCATGGAATTCAACCCAAGAACCCAAAGATTGCCTTCTTGTTTTTGACGCCAGGTTCTTTGCCTTTTGAAAAACTGTGGGAGAAGTTCTTTCTTGTGAGTGTTTCTCCTGTTTGACTTTCATAGAATTTACTTTCTATGCTAACTATGAATAGAGTCTCTTCTTCATGTCCCATTGATGTCTTCTTCTCTCAAGTAGCTTCTCCAACAACATGTGCTTTTGTGATCCTATGGAGAACTATTGTATGTTCTTTGCTTTTCTTAAGTAGACCATAATATATACTGTTCATCTTCTGTTCATTATGCATGCAATACTGCCACTTGCTTAATTTTTTTTTTTTAAAAAAATAAGAAGAATATTATCCAAGTCTCGATTTCATTTTAGATCCAAATGTGGATCCAATCTAGATTCTTTAAGACATTGGATTCAAGTGAAATCAGTAAGAGGGTTTTGTGAGTTAAGAGCCTGATAATGCTGTTAAGAGAATTTGCATGTGGTAATGGTGCTTTGGGTTGTGTTTACCACCACTTCTTATGACATTTAGATAAGATTTTTTGCATGCAAAAGCTCCAATACATTTTTGTTCATCAAACATATAGTGGAACTTTATGGAAGGAAAGAAACATACCTAGACTGGAGAGTGAGTCTTTTCAGCCTGGTGAGAGTGATGCAGGAACTGGAGCCAATCCAAATCTCACTTCTAGTTCTAGGATTTCCTCAATGTGTAGATAATCTTTGAGATTAAGTGCTTATCAAAATTATCATCACATTTAGTTGTTATGTTTTAGAAGGATTCTTGTCATAGAATCATCCATTTATCTTGCTTTTCATCATCTTTAAGTAGGTGAGCAAGAAATTGTGCAGTTTGTTCAAATTTGATTAATAATATCAAGTTTCTTCCTTCTTTATCTCACGTAATTGCCTTTATTCTCTCTATTTCCTTACTTTATAGTAGGTTTGGTAGCTGCACATCTCTGATTGCAGGGCTTTAGGAGAAACCCTTCTAATCCTCTTTATCAAAATGGAAAGCTGAGTTATAAATTTAGAATCAGATATATGGGAAAGCTATTGTACAACCAAGAAAATCAGCAAAACCACATAAAATATTTCGCTATTCCTTATCTCTCTTGTTAATCTACTATAGTTCTTAACAAATGCAAGCTAACAAATCACAGTTTTACATATTCTAACAAAAGCATCTGTTCCAGTCTGAACCTGCCATCCTACTGCTCAGGCATAGCTAAATGTTGTCAGTACCCTGTCCACCAATAACTTTTCCAGCTATAAATAGGCCAATCTTCTTCCTGCTCTCTTGCCCTTCTTTCTGGCACTGGCCTGAGAATGGCAAGGGCAAGCGACAGCACTCTCTCTCATCTTCCAAACTCGCTTTCTCCTTTTTCTTTCTCTCCCATTTTTTTCCCTCCCTCTCTTTTTTCCTTTCCCATTTTCCCACTTCTCCTTGTCTTTCTCTTCTCAGTCACACATAACATGGATGATCGTGCCTCATCCTTTAAAAAGAGATCAGATGTTGTCCTTTTTAAAGAACAGCCAGGATGTTGTCTTTATAAAGATGACACCTCTTTTCATCCTTTAAAAGGGACAACGAGGGTCTAGTAATGTTTTAAAAATAAAACTTTTACTTTATTTAATGTAAATTTTAGTAATGGATTATATAACAACCTTCAAATAAATTTTGATTTACAACAAAGAAAATATATATAGACATATGAAACTATTAATTATATACATATACCCTTGCCACACTGCACCCAATTTCTCTTAAATTTTCACACCCACACCCACATCTACACCCACACCAGCATCTGCACCCATAAGGAACATGCAAAGAGTGTTTCCTTTCTCACGCCATAAGAAATTTTAACTGGATACATGCTAAATTTTTTCATTTGAAGAGTTTAGAAATTAAATTCCTTTTCTTAGTTATGAAACCAGAAAACTAAACTTTAGAACCCATGCACGCTTTGGCCAGGAAAAGGTTAAAAATTTACAGCCAAATCCTGATTTCTGCTTTAGGAATCGGGATTCATCAGTCCTAGAATCAAGATTTCCTAGTTTGAGAACTGTGATTCTCTCAATTGGAAACTTGGATTCCACTTTCCCAAGAATCAAGATTGTTGTTCTGGGAAATTGGGATTTTTGTTACTGGAGCTCACATATTTCAGGCCACCTCTAGTCTTGTTTTTAGGGAATTGCGATTATTAGTGGCTGTGCATAATTTCAGCATCCATGTTTTGACCATACCTGAACCATTTGCCACAAGGAAACCTAATGAAAAATAAGAATCTAATTGACATTTTATAAATTTGAATCTCTTTATGTAACTGCACATTATGTGTTTCTTTGTGGGTGAGAATGATTAATGCTGCAATTCTTCTTCATGTTGTTTGTGTACTTCAGGGTCATGAAGATAGGTTTTCTATTTACATACATGCATCTGAGCAAAAACCAAAGCATCAGAGCTCTTTGTTTGTGGACAGAGAAATTCGAAGTGAGAAGGTATATGTCATATTTCTCTTTTGCGATCATTTGCATTTGCATATATTGCTTTAAGTTCCTGCTCTTGTTTTATTATCTCTGGTTGCCATTTCACTTATTGAAATATTCGTTCTTTCATTTGGCCCTAAAAGATTGATATATCTCAATTCTTTTAGTTTTGAAAAATGTCATTAGATTCATGGAAGGCTCTATGTCTTGTTCAAGTTAGAAACATTTAAGAGAAAAAATCGTATATGTTTGGATGAGAAATTCGAGAATTCATTTGCATTCACATAATATGCATGTTAAGCATTGTATTTGAAACATAATTTTGTATTTATCATAGGCTGTGCATTATAATGCCAAGAAGCTGAAAATGGGACCGTTTTATCATGGTATAGAACATGAAAGAGCATTATTGGGGTCAATGACCTATGGATCTGGAATGATATCTATGTCATTATATACATAGTTTATAACCAGTCACCACCATATATACTCTCAGAATATATGTGTTCCTATTACCAAAATAGCTCCAAAATATTATCAGGAAAATCTTGTCATACTTTCAAAATCTTAAAAAAAAAAAATATTCACGGTGTCATGTTATATCACTAATTTTCCTTTTTTTGAGAAAAACCTTTTTATATATTCTTTAAGGTACATCTTCAAATTTTGATCCCTTTATAATTTTTAAACTTTGCTCAATGTTTGTTAATGTTTTTTTAAGAATAGTGGAAAACTCATAATGGCTTGCTTCTTCTGCTTTTCATACCTTTTTTCTGAATTCTGAAGATCCTTTTGTGAAAGGCAACATTACAAGATTGCATCAGGAAGTACCAAGAATGATAATGATGAACATCTTTGCAACTGGAACATTAAAACTTGATGATTAAATAACATATCAGATGTTGTGGATGTAAGGACAGTCACGTACAAGTATTTTCTTGGCAATATGTATGGCCTTCGAATGTCAAAGTTCTTGTACATCCCGTGCACATGTTGTGCAACGTTTTTAGATTAGGTTGTTATTTGCTCATAACTAGCAATGTCCAGCTACTAATTTCTAAAGTTGTTATGTCCAATGGTTCATGCATCTTATTCATCTTTGGCACTTGGTGCTAGCATGTCCTAAAGCAGTCACTGCTTGTCCTGGATATTACTCCTTTGTGGGATATTTGCAATGCTTTTCAGTCATATTCCTTTTCTGTCATGCTATTTCTTGTTACAAAATTTTTCCGTCCAAAAAAGTCTGGTCAAATAAACAAATGTGAATTATCTTGAATTTAGGTAACTGGGCCATGAGATTGTAAAATCGGTCAAATCAGTGGGATGTTTTAAAGATATTTGTGCTCGTATTTGGAATCATTGTTCACTTTAATAACTCCCAGTACAACTCATATTATGGAAATGTTAACAATCAACATTTTTTAGGTTGATTGGGGCCAAGTTTCAATGGTTGAGGCAGAACGGAGACTTTTGACAAGTGCCCTTCAAGATCCTGATAATGGATTCTTTGTGTTGCTTTCTGACAGGTTTGGTGTTTTGACCAAATTTTACTGGATCCCCATTTTTTGGTACTTTGACATCTAATGTAACAAACATTATTTTTTTTTTCTGTGCTTCACTGCAGTTGTGTGCCATTGCATAATTTTGATTATGTATATGAGTACCTAACTGGAACAAACCTCAGTTTCATTGATTGGTAAGCTTATTCTATACTCTCTGGGCCAAAAATGAGCCAAAGTAGAACACATTTATTTTTCCTGTCTATATGAATGAACAGATTATCCTTGGTAACTGATCAAATTATGATGAAATGCAGAATAATTCTGTGCATGCATGCTTTCCAAATTTCAATTCATGTGCAAATGTTCCCATCCATAAAGCATGTCACTGAGTTCAGAAACAGTTTTATCTTAATTGTGAATAAAATTCTGCTTTCAGGATGCCTGCAAGCCAACATTTGCATGTTGCAGAATCCTATGGCAGTGTTCATTTGATACGTCTACTTTTAGACACCAATATTGGCATGTTTTGAGAATATCCAATTTTATTAGCCAAACAGCTTCAATTTATTTACAAAAATGAATAGGTCAATTATTATATTTTTTCTCAAAAAAAAAAAACTATTCTTTATCGATATATTAAGTAAGCAACTGCACATTATATATATATATATATATATATATATATGACTAACAAGCTATGGTTCATGATTCAATGGTAAAAAAAGCAAATTGTAAGCTGCATACCGAATCTGCACCCAGGCATCACCTGAGTCATAATGACTTGGATGCAGCAACCTTTTTGAAGAGTCTGTGTTCCTTAGATGTCTGTCATTAGTCTGTTCATTGTGATGATCTCCAAGAGTCCTTTTGGATCCATTTCTAAATTCTTTTATTCTACTATTGAATTCAAGAGCTCATTGTCATTAAGCATTTGAAATAGTATTTAAATATTTGACTTTTCATATCTTTTATTTTTATTTTTCTCTTCTTTTAGCTTTGAGGATTCCGGTCCCCATGGGACAGGCAGGTATTCAACTAATATGTTACCTGAAATTGAAACTAAAGACTGGAGGAAGGGAGCGCAGGTACTATTTCTACTGAAATAAATGCATGCTGCTGATTTCTTATTGATTACATAGATAAAGTGCATGTCTTACACTTTCAGATGGACATTATCTAATATTGTGTATTTAAAAGAACTTGTGAGTTGGGTCAAGGGCTTAGTCAGGACTAGGTACATTAACCATCCCACGTAAAAGGGAAATAATAAAGTGCAAAACTGAAGGATTTCTCAGTAAAAAGAGTATGCCTGCTGACTTACAAGGAAAAACAGCTAAAATCCATGATAGCATTACCACATTAAACATTCCACAACATGGCAATTTATATGACTGAAAAAAAAAAAAATCAAATTAATGAAGTTGAACAATTTGTACAGCTTAAATGCAGCTATAAATTTTAAAATTAATGATTTTCAAAATCATTAGAAGTAAAAAATCTTATTTCTTACAGACCAATTACTTTCTAACTTTTGTAACATAAAATCCTAAACATAAACATAAAATTATTGGTGTCAGTTAGAAAAGGGAGGAATATAAGTCCTCAACAAAAACATGACTTCCATGTTAGCATTGCATTTTTTTAAACTGACTTCTATCATAATTCTAATAAATAAGAAATAGTACTAAGGAAGGACCAATACAATTATATGCAAATCAACTGAAAAACCTAAAAAGAGCATACAAATATCCATGACGGTGGCTATCCAAAGTCATGCAGTTCACTCATGAGGGACGCCCCATCCATTGTGATGGATGTTTGAGAGAAAAATAAGAAGAAAATAGTAATGGCCATTTTCGTCATCAAGTATTAGTTCACACCTTTTTCTCACTTTCTTTTCTCTCAACCATCCACCACGATAGATTTGACGGCCCTCTTGAGTGAGCTTTCTGGCCTTGCGATATTTTTCCCCTTTTTCAAAAAGTTCCTTTATTACGCATTTTAATGTATTTTTTCCATTTTTTTGTTTATTTAAAAATCTTAAAATGATATCTCAAATCTTTATCAATATACCTATAAAAAAATTAGTACAATGCTACTAATTTCATGAGCTTTTATTACTTTTATATACTTTTAGATGTTGAATTCCTGAAACGTACACCAAAAAAAAACACTTTGCTAAACATTCCTCAGAAAATGCTCACCACAAACAATCCGTGAAGGCATGAACTATATACATAACTATGATAACATGAGCATATGCACTTCTAACGCAAAATTACATGTAACATACCAAATGAGGGAAGAAAATTACATAAAAACAAAAGAAGGAAAGAAAGATTGTTGATGAAAAACCCTAGATCACCTCAGTGAGCCTAGGGATTATATGTGACAGGTTTCCTAGGGATGACCAGCTTAGGCAACCAGCCAAGTCTTGGTGATGCACCCCCAACTTATGCTTCAAGCCAAAGGCCATTTCCCATCCAAGGAGGGAAACATGATGAAGATATATTGTATTACACATTCTGCCTTGGAAACCAATTTGATGCCTTGTTCAATCAAGATCTCCGTCTTTACTAAATATGTTAGGCTTAAATTTGTTTTCATGGTGCCGAATTATTGGTAGAAGCACCTCAAAGGCCAAAGACCTTGTGCTTTTATTCTTTTTTTTTTTTTTGGTACTTTTATTTTGTATAAATGCTGGTTTAAAGTGGACTGGAAACAAGGAACACTATCTAATATGTCATTTTTCTTCTCATATTACATGTAACATATGAAAATAGCTGTGCCCATAGTGTCTAGCTTTTTAGGCTGTTCATATCAAACATTTTGCATCCATATCCAACACCAACTCCTGTATCCCTATCCTTGCAACAAAGCCTCAAACTAAATGTCAATCCCTGGTTCACTGTTGTCAATCGACTCTTGCCAAAAAGGCCAATGTCAGGATGTTAGCTTTTAATTGTTATCGTAGCCTCAAGTCACTATTTGACTATGCTCAACTAAATGGTTGTAAACTGATTATATAACTAACTGCTAAACATGCATCTTAATGTAGTAACGGTGTAGTTTCATGCTGCAGTGGTTCATAATGAAGCGACAACATGCACTAATGGTTCTAGCTGACGGAATTTACTACTCAAAATTCAAAGAGTTCTGTAAGGTCAGTTAGGATACATGATTTATGCTTGTGGATTTTCTGCTAATAGGTTTTTACTTTTATGAGTATCTGAAGCTTATAGTCTTCTATTTGACATTTAAAGTTGCATTCTGACCATTTTCTGTTCTTTGTGGCTATGCCTCTTAATCTTGGGATTTTGGCCTTGCTTATGTCAGTACTTTGGATTATCCAAGCTGACATTTTATTTTTCGTTTTTTTAATGGATAATCTCTCCTCCTACTCTCTATGGCATAACTGTCGTGCTATATCAATAATTGTTGCAAACATTGGCTTCATAGTAATATTGATGATGTGTTTCAGAATGACTGATTACATCACATAGACATGGTAAAAGAGTTGGCACACCCCTATCTATGTGATGCAAGCCCTCCTCAGTAGCCGAGGATCTCTTGCACATGCTTAGCCTCTTGCTAGTCTATGGGTACAATGAACCCGTCCGGACAGGACCTAGAGCAAGAAAAGCCCTAGTACAGTAAGCCCTCCCTCAGTGTACAATAGCTCCTAAATGCGGTGTAGTGGAATGGCGTTGTGCTCGAACAAACCACCCAGAGATAGAAAGGTAGAGACTGAGGAAGAGAAGGAGGCTACACGGCTAGGCTGAGTGGGCACCAATCCCGAGCTAGAGAGAAGCTAGGCTTGGCAGCCATGTATCTAGGGAAGCAAGTGAGTCACGAGGGGTTAGCCTTAACTGGCCCACTTATGGTTCTACTGTTAGTGGCCACCTACTAACTTCAGTTCCCACAAGAGAAACTCATCCACATGCACTGCTCTAACCCAATTAGAGCAACCCTCTCCAGAGGGGAAAACCCTATTACATCAATAACCCCATTGCGTTCCCAATCCCTTATTTATAACCATCTTCTGGGTTAGTCTAGTAGACCCGACTCAGGCCCTATCCCAAATCCAAACCCTTGACTCTAACATTACTGCCCCCTTTGAAAAGCACCTTGTCCTAAAGGTGTGAATAACTGAAAAAAATGGTTGTCGGACGAGAAATGTCCTCCCACATGAGTATTGTTTCACATTCTGTGTAATTATCAAGGCACTTTGTCAGCCTTAACGGCCTGTTTGGTAGGAGGAATAGGGAGGGATTGAGCAATCCCTCCTTTGTTTGGTTGGTTAATTAGAAAGAAGGGAAAGGGAGGAAAAGGAGCAAAGCATGTTTGGTTGCAAGGGGAAGGAAAGGAAAGGAAAGGGAGGGATTGTATAGTGTAAATCCCTTCCTTCCCAAATCGGATGGATTAGGAAAGAAAGGAAAGAAAGGTAAGTGGAAGAGTTTTTTATTCCCACACTACCCCTCCTTTTTTTTTCTCCTTTCTAAATCCATGTGCTATTTAGTCTTTTATTTCCTTTCCTTTCTATCCAAACAAGCTTTTTAATCAACTCTTTCCTTTTCATTCCATTCATTTCCTTTCCCTTCCCTTTCCTTTTCTTTCCCTTCCCTCTCTTTTCTTCCCTTCCCTTCCTTCCCTTTCCCTTCAACCAAACAAAGCTATGGATTTTATAAATGGAGATAATTAATAATGGGTCGGATCGGATCCCTTCCCAATTTCCTATTGTCATAAATAGGCTGTTACCCTAGGGATTAGGGTTATGCAAGTAATGAGGATTACCTCTTGGCAAGTGGCAAGTTCAGGCCTGATTGTGTGTTGGGAAGGTGCGTGAGTTACGCTTTGTTTGGTTGGAGGGAAAGGAAGGGATGGAAAGGGAGGGAATGGAAAGGGAAGGGAAGGGAAGGGAAGAGAAAGGGAAGGGAAGGAAAGGGAAAGGAATGGAATGGAAAGAGTTGATTAAAAAGTTTGTTTGGATAGAAAGGGAAGGAAAATGAAAGGAATGAAAAAAAAAGACTAAATAGCACATGGATTTAAAAAGGAGGGAAAAGGAGGGAAAGGGACAAAAGGTGTTTGGTTGCAAGGGGAGGGAAGGGGAGGGAAAGGAAAGGAAAGGGGAGGGAGGGATTGTTTAGGGCCTGTTTGGTAGGAGGGAAAGGGAGAGAAAGGAAGGGAGGGAAAGGGAGGGAAAGGAAAGGGAAGGGAAGAGAAAGGGAAGGGAAAGGAATGGAATGGAATGGAAAGGAAGAAGTGATTAAAAAGCTTGTTTGGATACAAAAGAAAGGAAAGGAAAGGAAATGTTAATACTTTACAATAATACCCCTAACAGTCAAAATGTTTAAAAAATTAAGAACGTGAAGGAAGGGGTATTGTGGGCAGTCAACACTTTGCTCCTCTCTCCCTTTCCTTTCCTTCCCAATCCGTCCGATTTGGGAGGGATTGCATTTACACTACACAATCCTTTCCTTTCCCTCCCTTCCCTTTCCCTCCCCTCCCAACCAAACACACTTTGCCCCTTTCCCTCCCTTTCCCTCCTCTTTAGTTAGCCAACCAAACAAAGGAGGGATTGCTCAATCCCTCCCTTTCCTTCCCTTTCCCTCAACTTAAGTGTAAATCCCTTCTCTTAACACACACAACACTAACAGTTGGTATCATAGCCTCAATGGTGAGTTAAGAGATGCTCGTTGCTTTCAAGAACATGAAGAAGCAGGCGGAAACTGCTTGCCAGCTGCTCGTGGGACGCTTAAAAGCCATGGAAAAGAACTGTGGTGAATTGGGACAAACCGAAGTTGACTCTCAAATGCAATCGATGATGGGTGAACTGGTAGGGATGATGGGGGAGATGTTGCAGGGAGCAACTCAAGCAGCTCGCACCAAAACAACCCAAACCCCCATCAGATTCCAGGTATGAACACCCATGCACAACCCTCGTCTGATTCATTCGTGCGTACTGGGGAAGGATCTGGATTCCATCATTTTTTGGCGAAGATTTTCTCAGTTGGGTCTTTAGGGGAGTAGTATTTTGACTGCTAGGGTGTTGTAGCGGAAAGTTGTGTGGGACATGCAGCCGTCCATCTGGAAGGGGCAGCTATACGTTGGTATAAATGGTTGGTGACACAGCAATGCAAACCCAGCTGGTCCAGGTTTGTGGAAGCTCTTACTGTCCGATTTGGCCCATTCGCTTGTTTAGATTTCAACATAGAGATAGAGTTATCGAAGATCAGACAATAGGGGTCACTAGTTGAGTCTCAAGCAGAGTTTGAGGAACTCAATAACATGGTGCGAGGGTGGCCAGTGGAAATGTTGATAGGAACCTTCGTAGGGGGGCTCAAAGAAGAACTAAGAATAGACATGCAGGCCACACGTCCACAGTCTCTGCTGGAAACTTTCGAACTGGCAAGAGTAGCAGAAGAAAAGTGTCGCAGATTGGGAGGCGCTGTGAGAGATTCAAGATCACTGAAACAGACGGTGTGGAAAACTAATTTACCCCCTGCTGAATCTCGCGGACAGAGCACCGTTCAAAGAAAATCCAACGAAAGAAAGTCAGTTTTAGTAAAGAAACTGAACCCTGAGCAGATTCAAGAGGCACAGAAAAGGACTGTGCTTCCAATGTGAGGAAAAATGGTCTCCTGGTCATATTTGTAAAAAAATGCACATGTACCTGGTGGACGAAATGAGGAAGAAGGAGAAACAGTGACCATGGAAGATGAGGTGCAGGAAGTGGAGGAAGGAGTGATAGCCTCCCTTCAAATTTCACTCCATGCACTCGTAGGGGACAATGTTCCCCAAGTGATGAGAGTTCAAGGGAAACTAAAAGGGAGGAAAATCAACGTGCTGGTGGACACTGGTTCCACCTGTAACTTCGTATGCAAGAAGACTGCGAAGCGAAGGCATGTGGGTGTTCCATTGAAGGTCAGCCAGAGTTCAGGGTTGTATTGGGCGACGGAAATTTCCTGATATGTAAGGGACACTGCCTGAAGGAGGTTGTGGAGATCCAAGGGCAGAAATTGGAGCTGGAACTCTACCCCCTAGCAATGGGAGGCACTGACTTGGTACTAGGGATGCAGTGGCCTAAACAGTTAGGAAGGGTCAAATGGGATTTCAATGAAATGAAGATGATGTTCAGAAGTCAGGATGGAGAGCACAACATTCTAACTGGCCTAAGTGACACTCAGATAGTGGTGGCAGCAAGGTCTGACGGCAGGAAGGTGGGAAGCAGGGTAATATACACTTGTTAATATTATTTCAGACTGCAGATCAAAGCAGAGGGACTGATTTCATACAGCGGCAACAGGAGGACCTGCGACCCATGTTGAGGCAGCACGCGGAAGTGTTTGACAAACCTGCTGGTCTTCCTCTGGCATGCATCTTTGATCATCGGATCGAACTTGAGGCCAAGGACAAACCAATAAATCTGAGGCCTTATAGATACAGTCACACACATAAAAATGATATAGAGAAATTGATTAAGGAGATGCTCTAAGGAGGCGTTTTTGCGTTGATTATAGGGCTTTAAATGCATGCGCCATAAAAATTAGTTACCCAATACTAGTTATTGAAGAATTATTGGATCAGCTCTTTGGGGCTAGAATCTTTTCAAAGCTAGACCTACGTGCAAGGTATCACCAAATAAGAATGGCTCCAGCTGATGTCCACAAAACCCCCTTTCAAACCCACGAAGGGCACTATGAATTCTCAGCCATGCCTTTTGGCTTGACCAATGCGCCTGCAACCTTTCAAGCAGTGATGAATAAGCTCTTCCAACCATACTTAAGGAGATTCGTCCTCGTGTTCTTCGATGATATCCTGATTTACATTCTAGATCAGGTCCAGCACACAAAACACTTGAATCTGGTTCTACAGGTGCTAGCCAAGAACAGGTTATATGCTAAGGCTTCAAAGTGCCTTTTGGGAGTAGTCAAGTGACCTATCTTGGTCATAGTATATCTGATCAGGGGGTACAAATGGAGAAGGGGAAGATTTCTGCCATTGAAGATTGGGAACTGCCGATAATGCCGATGCTTAAAAATGGCAAAAGGGGCCTTCCTAGGACTGGCAGGGTATTATCGACGTTTTGTGAGGGATTTTGGAACCATTTGAACTCCTTTAACAGCGATGCTTAAAAATGGCAAGTTTAGGTGGGACAAACACAGGAAGGAGGCGTTCCATCAATTAAAGAAAGCTGTAGTTACAGCACCTGTTCTAGTTCTGCCAGACTTTTCTCAGCCCTTCCATGTGGAAACAGATGCATCAGAAATAGGAGTTGGGGCAGTTTAAGCCTAAGACATTACCCAATTGCATATCTCAGCAAGGCCATGGGAGGCAACCTTCAAAGGAAAATCAGCGCATGAAAGGGAGCTGATGGCTATGGTATACAAAAGTGGCACCATTATTTGGCCAGGCGGCAATTTCATGTCTTCACTGATCACCATAGTCTAAGGTATTGCATGAAACAAAAGATTTACACGTACAGCAGAAATGGATCATGAAACTGGTGAGATACGACTTTGTTATTCACTACAAAAGGGAAGCCAACAACTTAGTTGCTGATGGTCTTTCCAAGGAAATTTGAACCAGCTGGAGACAGTCATGCAGCTCAGCTTCAAACTCTAATCAGGCCTATGACAGAACTGTGGCACAGGTTGAAGTTGCGTAGTGAGCATCATTGATACATATACTCCAAGTCGGGGTTGGGGGTGGGGGGAGTGTTAAGAGTTATTTCTTAATTCTTAGTCATGTCTTTAAAGTAGTAGGATGTTATTATTTTTGTTCCAGTGTGAGCCTATTTTGTAATTCCCTTGGGCTGACCCTAATCCCTATTAATATGGGATCTATGTCACATGAGTGCAGGGTGCGGGTGCGGATGTGAGTGCTGGTGCGATGTGTCCCAAAAAATTTGGGTGCGAGGGTGCGGCAAGGGTGTATATATATATATATATATATATATATATAATATTCATTTTATATATAAAAATGTATGTATTTATAATGTATATAATTTTAGCTTGTTTCTTAACTTAATCTGTCCTTTCTTGTTACTTTTATTACTATACATAAAGAAAGAAAAGGACAGGGAGAAGAAAAAAAAACCAATGGAAAATATTCTGAACTTGCATAAGAAAGGATGCCGTTGGGGTGCGTGTCGGAACTGTACCTGCACCAGCGTCGTGTCAAAATGGGTGCGGCCCCTTTTTTTGAAAAGTTCATGTGACATAGTATGAGATTATGGGTTAATGGAAAAAGTGATCTTTCTCTCTTTCCCAATGTGGATAGCAATAATAATGATAGTGATGATGACTAATTTTAAAAATTCTAGAGTATTACACCATCGTACATTTTACATTTTTGGGATATTTGTTAACTGGTAAATTTGAAAAAATGAATTAAAAATGCAAATCATAAATTCATAATTCCAATTGTGGACAAACCAGATGAATCAGCCAGTATGGAAGGCACTTGTATACAAGTAGTTCTTAAAAATTAGGTTTTGAAAGTGGAAAAAGTTAGTTTGGGTTTCAGAAGAAAATTGGAAACTGGAATAGGTTCAATGAGGCACTTGGCAGGTCTTAATTTTGGTCATATGTAAGCCTCTAGCCTTCCCTGATTTTGTTGTCTAACTAATAGGAAGGGAGGGGTCAGTAAGCTGATCTTCCCATTTTAACAAGGCAGACAGCCCTACCATGTTATGAAATATAGGAAGCATGTGTGACAAGCAGGTGGTGGTCTGTGAGTATCATAGATGGCACCAAATCTTCTGCTCACATTACCAGCTGCTATTTCATTCCTTCGTCTGTTGCTCTTCCATGAATGTTTCAATTCATTTTTGCTAGCACGGTTTGGTTTTGACTTTTTACAAAGAAAGGCAGCCAGTTCATGATCGCTCTGCCATGTGCACTCTATGGGAGTCAAATTCTCCTAAGCCAAGTTATTAAGGTTAGGAATTTAATCTGGGGAAACCCGAGCGAGTCTTGTATAATGACTTGGCTAGGTAGTGATTCTTTAGAAAAATTTTGCACGGTTCATTACGTCCTAGCGCAATGAAATTTATGCACATTGCCATCCAGTGCAATTTCTAGGTCATGAGAGAAGTGAAATGATCCCTTTTGTTGACTTTGAGGAGTGATTAGAAACCTCAACTGGAGTCAAGGTGTTTTTCTTGTGGCATATCATCATATGCACATTTTGAATGTTCTATTCTGTTCCCTAACTTAATCTAGACATTGACAGTTCTTCTGTTACCAATAAGGTTTTGATTGCTTTTGTAACTTTATTTTCTGAACTAATTCATTAAATCCGATTTATTCGTTTCTAATTTCACAGCCAGGTGCTGATGGCTACAACTGTATTGCAGATGAGCATTACTTGCCAACTTTATTCCATGTCAGTCCGTTAAGCAGTTTGCCTTTACGATAGTTCTTGATTTTGTTTTAAAAGGTTGGCTTTACATAAATTATGCAATAATATAGGTGTGTTGACTTTTGCCTCTGTCTTGCAGATGCATGATCCATCAGGCATATCAAATTGGTCTTTGACACATGTAGATTGGTCTGAAGGTAAATGGCATCCCAAGGCATATGAAGGAAAGGATGTTAGCTATGAACTCCTCAAAAATATGACAGTATGAACTTGTCACCATATTATTTTTCCATAATTCACTTTTTTGAAAATATTACAAAAGCTTTTGTTGTAATACATTTTTTGATGTTATGCTTTGCAGCTTATTGATGAGAAGGAACACATTTCAAGCGATGAGAAGGTACGGGGCACACCTTAAGTAGAAGTGGTTCCTGACCTGGTTTAGTGTCTATGCTAGGCAGTCAAACTTTCAGTTTGTTTTAGCTTGACGTTAGTATTATTACCGCAAATTTGCAAGTAGCATACATTGTATGTTCCGGCAACCACTAGGCACACTTTTTTGAGGTGAAAACATTTTGATGATGTTTTTCTGGTTGAAGACTCGATGTGAAAGAGCTTTGGTTCTTTGCATGACCCTTTGTCAAGTTGTCTTGGCTTTCTTCTGCTGATCAATGTTGAAGTTTTCCTCTTTCTTGTTGCCATCTCATTCTCTTCTATTCTTCATCTATAAATTTGGTGCGAAAGGTTAACAAGAAATCCTTCTATAACTAGTGGAAGTGTTAGTTTTTGATGTCCAAAGCCAGTCAATTTACAATGGAGATGAGTGCTCGTAGAGGGAAGTTTCTGCAGTAAACATCAGCTTCAACAATGGTGGGAGGCGTGTTTTATCCTTGATTAAGAGAATAATTTACGTGACAAATCTGTATAAAAATATTTACAAAAATTACAAGTATGTTGTTGCCCATTAAGAGTACATGTCAAAAGACACCAGAATATGATTGTGACTGGAGCGAGTATATAATGGACCCATTCTGATTGTAACTGTAAACTTAGTATTGCTATGTATATTATTGTCTCATATATTACTATTATTTTTGTGTATGTTATTCATGTTTAAGTTCTTTTGCACAATACAAGTCAATGTCCTGAAATATCTCGTAGGTAACAGTTTGATCACCTCGTAGTCACAGACTCACAGGAATTATATTACGTTTCTTAAGCTTGCTCTTATAGTTTTATGATTTCTTTTCTGTTTTTTGCTTTGTAAATCTTCTTAAGCTTTCAAAATTTTCCTGTCCTTTAATATTCTCAAACTGTGTGGCTTCATTGGTATCTGTTTTTGTTGGCAGAAACAAAAGACCCTAGTGCCGTGTCTGTGGAATGGAGTGAAGAGGCCATGTTATTTATTTGCAAGAAAGTTCAAGCCAGAAGCACTAGACAATTTAATGGAAATCTTCTCTAGCCACACATCAACTATTTAATTATATCCTTCGACATTGTTCTTTAGATCATTTTGCTGTCAGCTCTCCCTTCTAAACCCAGAAGCTCTTAATGGTTTCAAGCTGGTCACAGAGATTTTGATTGCCTGGCTATGTAACCCAGAGCCCTAGAGGGGCCGAGCTGCCAAATTGCAAGTTCTGATCGCTCAGCAGGGTTTTTCACCACCTCTATTTATCATGCTAAAATGCTTATTTTTAGCCAATCATTTGGAGCATTGTTTGATATACTTGATCTATTGGTGGATAAGATTAACCGAAATTGTAATCTCGTTCCGTACTTGAGTCCTAGTGGCATGCCAATGTGATTAATTCTTTGTCGATGTAAATATGCATTTTTCTTTTCCTATATCACAATCCATTTACTTCTGTTTCTTCCTATTCTCAGCTTCTTATGGAACAGTCTTGGTTACTCGTGCACTTCGAATTCCTTTCCTCCTCGTAAATGTAATAAAGGTTAACATTTTACACTTGAATATATCAGGTGGGAACTGACTACCTGTGCATTGAATTAGAGAATGATGCGTTGAGTTATGGACTTTTGATGTAATTGTCTTGAACCTTCTGGCAAGAGCGTTATCCACATGTCCGTGATCTGTCAACGAGCTACCTCATAGCTCAGATTCAAACAACCATGTTTTAACTTTGCAGATTGGCTCATATAGAGATTGAATTGGCCTTGAAGGTGACATCTTGTGGTCTTTGTTGACAGTTCTATCACCCCACGCTCCTGCTGCATACTCAGCCTGAACTTCTAACTTGTAATGCATTGATGTAGGGGCTGTAATCGCAGTCTTGGATTGCTCCAACCTCTTCGGTGTTTGGGGTTCTAAGTCAGTCTTCTTTTGGTTCGGCCCACTTGATTTCGCATCTTCACCCCCTTCTCTCACTCCTTCCTCATACTCTAGATACTCCTGCCGTGGAGCTGGTCCATAGTCTCTAGGCAGTAGTTCTAGTAGTGACCTTTTTCGGCATTGAAGCCTTGGGTAATCACCCATTGTTAATGCTCCATATAACTTCCCTCCTTCATGGACCTGGCCTTTAAGCCTCTTGGCTTCATCATTCTGCTGAATTAATTTGGATCTGCCCCGTCGCAGCATGGTACCGAAGTTGCTGTGGTTCTTAACATTTCCTTGTGACGAGATCAGAGGCTTGTGAATCCATGGATCGGTCGACAGAGAACAAAATATGCTCAGATCGGAGGAGGAACAACTCTGTTAGGCACCATGAACAGAATCTGAGTAATCAACATTTTCCGGGGACCGGAGTCCGATCAGAGGCCGGCGACCAGCCTGTCAACTCTGTAACATCCCCAGGAGCAATCTGGTGAAGTTTGAAGGCAATCGGAGAAGATTTTCCTAGACAACCGGAGCAGATCAGAATTGGGCTCCACTTCATCAAACCCGTGGAAAAATTTCAAATAATGTTATTTAGTGGTTCGCAAGATCGTTCAGCCCCCCCTCTGCCCTTGCTTGCATTGGAATTTTTTCCTTTTTGGCTGCATTGCATTCGATTTCAGCTGGATCTCCAATGTAATTAAGTCCATCTGATTTCTTCCTCGCCTGACTTCCAATGTAATTTTCTCTCTTGGATCATAACCATTTGCATCCCTGCTTGTGTCCATTGCTCGGCAAAACCTCTGATTTCACATACTGCATGAGAAGAATGGCATGTCATGATTCAATATTCACGTTTGGACCTCCAAAATATTCCAAGATCACATGAAAGTTGGAATTCTGTTGTATACATTTGGGTTCTGGATCTAACCGTGGGGTGTGATGGGGTTCGCTCGTGCCATTGTAGTTATCTAAAGAAGTGAAACATGTAAAGGAAAAGAAATAGGAAAGAAATAACCGACACTAGACTTTAATACAACAAAACACACACACACACACTGTTCCCCTGTGTCAGGGTTGTACAGTTTTTGTTTTTGTTTTAGTTGATTTCCTTTGTGTATGTTTGGGCCTTGGTGTAAGCTTGAGTGTTCATCTGTGTAGGAGCACCCTCCCAAGGTCTTTTGCAAGTGTATAGATTGGGGTTCCTAGCTTTGGTTGGTCGGCTTGGGAACTTTGTAAGCGGCTTCGGCCAACCTTTGTAAGTAAAGTGTAATAGCTTACTTGCTTCCTCGTGATGTACTCATCTTGTTAAAGTGAATATATTGCGAGTTTTCTTTCGACACTATTGTGTATTTTGTGTCTTTGTTTTCGAGAAAGCGTTCAAGTGATCTGCGCCCACTTGAATGAGGCGAAGGCTTGCGGCTTACTAGCGAGAGTTTGCCGCGCCGCACGGTCCGGAGTTGTCGGCCCGTGACAACTGGTATCAGAGCCCAGATTCAGGTCAATCTGGGGAAGCGATTGGAGAGTCGGTGTAGATCGTCGAGCTGACTTGCTGCCGTTGAAGGAGCCATGGCATCATCATATAATCTGCGATGTGCCAAAGGCAAGGAACCGGCCCGTCCAGAGGAGGCGAGCCCAGGCCGTCAAGGGGAGACGAGCCTAGACCGTGGCCAGGGAAACCTGGAAGAGACGGTGAATAGGTTGGTCGCAGATGTGGCCACCCATGAGGAAGCCCTCGGCTTTGCCGCTGAGACCTTTGAGGGATTCAAGGAGGAGATGAAGTTGATGCGGGAACAGATGGCCGAGTCAGTGGCCTTGAACCGTTCACTCTCCGACTTAGTGAAGACCTTGCAGGACGAAGTTGCTGAACTTCGGGCTTCAAATCAGAGACTGCTACGTATTAGCTCATCCAGCAGTAGCCATGAGAGGACCAGTAGGGTCGACGTTCAACGTCCGGCGAAGTACAGTGGTAGCCGGGATGCGAGGGCGATCGACAACTTCCTGTTTCAAGTGGACTACTACCTGGACTTGCAAAACGTAGTAGAGGAGGACTTGAAGATCAAGACCGCAGCGATGTTGTTAGAGGGAGATGCTGTGGCTTGGTGGAGGCGGAAGATGTTTGACGTTGAGAATGGCGATTGCACGATTGCTACCTTTGACGACTTCCGTAAACAGCTGAAGGGGTACTTCATGCCTATGGATGCCGAGAGACAGACTTACCGGATGGTGGCGAACCTGAGACAGACAGGTTCTTTGCGGGAATATGTTAGAGCCTATCAAAAGCTCATGTTGGATGTACCTAAGATGCCAGAAAAGAATAAGCTTAACTGGTTCATCATAGGGCTCCAATCTTGGGCCCAAGCCGATGTGGAGAGATCAGACCCGAAGACTTTGGAGCAAGCATATGTGGCAGCCGAGCGCTTGGCAGATACCCAACGCAAAAGCTACACTGAAACCTTCAAGCCTACAAGGGAGTCCGACCACAACGGTAAGGAAGAGCGGCGAGACAGAAGTGGATCGTCATTTCAGAGGCAAACTGGGGGAAGGCAATTCTTTCGCAGGGATTACAATGGGCCACCAAGAGAAGTAACTTGTTGGGTTTGTGGGGAAAGGCATGAGGCACGCGTCTGCCCAAAGTGAGTAAGGCCGACAGGGCAGGCCAATGCTGCGAGGGATATAGAGGCAAGCACTTCAAGGTCATCTGCAAATGCGCTACAAGGTGGAGATGTGGAAGAGCCCAGAATTGGGGCACTTCAACTTCTTCACGCCTTGACAAAAGAGGAGGAAACGAAGGTGACAACGACACCTTCAACGAAGCTCATGTGCATAGAGATTCTGGTGAACGGAAAACCTACCATCGCCATGGTAGACACGGGAGCCACGCACAATTTTATTTCGGAGGAGGAAGTCGGGAGATTGGGCCTCACCCGAGGAAAGGGGGAGTCACGTGTGAAGGCAGTGAACTCAGAGGCAAGACCGATCTACGCCATAGTCCGAGATGCAGTTGTGAAGATTGAGGGTTGGTCGGGAAGGGCCAACTTCTCGGTGGTTCAGACAGATGATTTCCAGATGATTCTAGGCATGGAGTTCCTCTGCGCATCAAAGATGGTACCGATGCCGCACTTACGAAGTGTAAATATCATGGACGAGAGGCACCCTTGCATGGTCCCAACCGTCCCAACAAGGAATGATAAAGGTAAGGCCGTGGTAGTATCCACTCTTCAACAAAGGCAGGGCGGAGACTCTAACAGAACCCTCCCAGAACGAGACCTCACCGTGCAGCGAGTATCGCCGACCAAGCAAGCAACAAATCAACGGGTGGAGAAGATTCTTCGGCAAAAAGCAAACTCTTGAGGGGAGCCGAAGAAATACCAAGTAAAGTGGATAGGCGAGCAAGACCCAACGTGGGAGTATGTGTTTTGCATGAAGCAGTGCTACCCGTTGGACGTGAAGACCTATCACAGCAGATAGCACCGAGGACGGCGCTTGTTTTGAAGGGGGGAGCCTGTTCCCCTGTGTCAGGGTTGTACAGTCTTTGTTTTTGTTTTAGTTGATTTCCTTTGTGTATGTTTGGGCCTTGGTGTAAGCTTGAGTGTTCATCTGTGTAGGAGTACCCTCCCAAGGTCCTTTGCAAGTGTATAGATTGGGGTTCCTAGCTTTGGTTGGTCGGCTTGGGAACTTTGTAAGCGGCTTCGGCCAACCTTTGTAAGTAAAGTGTAATAGCTTACTTGCTTCCCTCGTGATGTACTCATCTTGTTAAAGTGAATATATTGCGAGTTTTCTTTCGACACTCTTGTGTATTTTGTGTCTTTGTTTTCGAGAAAGCGTTCAAGTGATCTGTGCTCACTTGAACGAGGCGAAGGCTTGCGGCTTACTGGCGAGAGTTTGCCGCGCCGCACGGTCCGGAGTTGTCGGCCCGTGACACACACAGATAGATATATATATATATATATATATATATATATATATATATATATATATATATATATATATATATATATATATATATATATATATATATTGAAATCAGCCGGCTACCTCTATGGCTGCATGGTTTCCTTTTTTTTTTTCTTTTCATTGAGTAATTGAAAACTGTCGCTAATGACATATTTTGTCGTTACAGACCATGGCCAAGCAACTGGCTGTCATAAATGACCAGTTTTTAACCATGGCCAATTATCACCTTTTGCGACAGTTTTTAACAAGGCAATATGGAATGATTCATGGTGCTTTTAAGTGATAATTTTTAACTTTTATCCACACACCACATGTTAACATAGAATTCTCATATATACTATAAGAGAGACAATTTGACAAGTTGTCATGAAAGCACAAAAGCAACAAAAGAAACTAAACACATGTAAGACACAGACAGAAAGAGACTAGCCAACAACAATAAACAAGCAGCAGAAATGACAAAAGGCCATGTGGACATCACTCTGCAACTTGAAACAGAGAGTCAAAAGGACTGCAAGTATTCGTGAAAACCCTGTTGCTGCACCACCGACAAAAGATAAGGAAGGACCAGTTCCAAGTGAAGAGGCGAAGGTCGGGCACTGCAGGTTAGGGGAGCAGGTGTTGAGGAATAATGGGATGTGATGTAAATGGGATAAGGCTGGCTAAGCAATAGCAACCCAATGTTCGATGAAGAAGCAAATGGGACTCAGTGGCAAGGAGAAGAGGGGACAACAAGGAGCAAGATGGACACTTGGGTACTATCAAAGTTAAAAGGTGTTAACATGGCCAATAAGGAGGAGCCAACAAAAATAGTGCTTAGGTGGAGAGCATGTGGAACCAAAGCATTCACTTGGGGAGCCATGAGGCAACGTGGAAAAGGTGGTGCAATGGTAAGTGGAGGTGGAGGAGACCCTTGAAGTAGAAAGAGGCCAAAGGGGAGGGCCATTAGATGGCAAGATTGCAAGTTCAAGGAAAAGGGGCATGGAGGACATAATAGTCCACTATACAAGCAAAGCGAGGCAAGAAGGTTAGGCAACAGGCCAACAGGGTGAATCATAGAGGTCATATTTATGGCAGATGAAGATTAGAAGGGGGTGATTGGAGGTGGCCAGCTGCTGCTACTATGAACACAACAATACGATGCACCATCAACAAATTCTCACAACATCTAGGTGCTCAATTGGCAAGGCCATGCAATGACATCCAAGTCTATGCAAGGCAGTTAGACAAGTGATTGAAGTTCCAATGAAATTGCCAAACTATGTTTGAAGTTCTCAAAAACAACTACAGACATATGAAATAGGGTAAATGCATGCAGGACGAGAGGCAAGACAATGCATGAGAAGCATGAGCCTGCTCACAGGGACATAAGCTTACCCTACTAGCTAAGCATCCTGGAGACCAAATAGTGCTCAATAAGACCTCAAAAAGTGGGGTGGAGAGAAGTAGAGATTTAAAGACCAAGGTAACCAAAAGGCAGCTTAAAGGGCATGATCGTGGAAGCACACTTCAGCAACTAATATGGTACCCAAGGAGATCCAAGAACAAGAGTTGATATTTCGTTGTATAAATGGAAAACCAAAAGAAAGCTGAAAGATGCAAAACTTGGGAGATCTGTTGGAAAGTAGAAATACAAAAGATGAGAAAAATGTTACCTTAATAAAGCATACAGAATGACGAGAGTCCAAGTAAGTAGAGAGAATTGCTGAGCAGATAAGGGTCAAAAAACTCACCAATGCACCCATTAAAGGAGACAACAAGCTAGGCATGGGAGACCAGGGTTTGGATCCATCGTTGAGGGTTTCCTGCTAAAGCCAAAACCTTGCCAAATAAAAAAAAGAAGAAATTTCATCTAATGGAACTAAAAACTTTGGAGCTTTCAAGCTTCAAGAGAAACAAAGGTGTACCAAGATTCATTTTAAAGTGGAAGCTTGGGGTAAAAGTCATGTAAAAGGAGCTATATAAGAGGTTTGAGAGGGAAAAAAGGAACAGGAAGAAGCCTAACAATCATATTCTAAGAGAGTTAAAGATGGGGATGCAACAAAAGTCGGCAATAGTACTTGGAGTGAGCTTCTTAGAAATAAAGATATAAATAACCTAAAGTTCTTAAGGATGAAAAAGTCAGTAAGACAAATGCAACAACTATTAAAGTGGTTCGGCTGACTACATCCACGTCTCTCTCTCTTGATGCTTTGAGAGAGTTCTTTATTGATATATACAGTTGGAGTTACAGCAGAGATCCAATAATCGTGGATCTTGATTTAGATAAACAAGGTAACTCTTTAATTTTAAATTCTTTCTCTTTATGCTCAGCCAATCGCTTGATTTTAGGAATTGATCCTCCATCGTGATCTTAGCTCACTAGTTGATTTCAGGAAGTGATTTTCCATCTTGATCTTAAGCCCACTGCTTGATTTTAGGAGGAAATCTTCCATCGTGATCTTCAGCCATCTTTATTTTATCATGTCCCCTCAAGCCAATACTTGTGTCAACAAGATTGAGTTTGTCTTTGAGAAAATGAAACCTCAGCCTTTGTAACTGTTTAGTTAAAATGTCTGCTATCTGATATTCAGATTTGACAAATTCAATTTAAATTTCTCCTTGTGACTTTCTCTCCCAAAAAGTGAAAATCTATTTCGATATCCTTTGTCCGAGCATGAAAGACAGGATTGACTGCAAGATAGGTGGCTCCCAGATTATCACACTTTAATATAGGAACTTCAAGTAGTGGGGCCTGTAAGTTGTTGAGAAGGTGCCTTAGCTATGTAAGTTCTGTAGTAGCTCCAGCCATGGCTTTATATTCTGCCTCTATACTTGAACGAGCTACTATATGTTGTTTGTTTGATTCCCACGAGATTATGTTTCCTCCCATCATAGTGATGAAACCATTTGTGGATATTCTGCCATCAGGGCAACTGACCCAATCAGCATCTGAATATGCTTCAAGTTTTCAATGTGGAGAAGCTTTTATATGTAGGCCATAAGTTTGATTTCCTTGAAGATAGCAAAGAATTTGTTTTACATGAGTCCAGTGAAGATCAGTGGGTTCATGAAGAAACTGACATCCCCTGTTAACTGCAAATGCAATGTCTGGACATGTGAGAGTCATATATTGAAGTACGCCCACAATGCTTCTATATAGAGTTTCATCCTTGAGTTTTTCTCCTTCAAATTTTGAAAGAGATATGTTAGGGGCAGCTGATGTGATGACGGCTTTGGCTTCTCCCATTTGAGCTCTAAAAAGGATGTCGCTTATGTATTTTTTTGTGAAAGATAAAGTTCAGATCCATTATATTCAACTTGTATCCTAAGGAAGTAATGAATCTTTCCCAAATCCTTGATGGAGAATTTGTTACACATCTCATGAATGATGTTTCGTATCTCAAGTGGAGAGTTTCTTGTCAAAATAATACCATCAACATATATGAGAATATACACAATGCATGATGACGAAATATATACAAACAGAGATGGATCAAATCTGGATCCTGCAAATCCCTTAGATATGAGATACGTGCTTAAACTTTCAAACAATGCTCGATGAGCTTGCTTAAGTCCATATAATGACTTCTTCAATTTGCACACATAATCAGGATGATTATTGTCTTCAAATCCTGGCGGTTGACTCATATGTACTTCTTCCTTTAGTATGCCATGCAAAAAGGCATTGTTAACATCCAGTTGATGAATAATCCATCTCTAACTGGTAGCAATAGATAAAATCAATCGAATAGTGGGGTTAATGACTGGGTTAAAAGTTTCTGAATAATCAATTCTTTCTCTTTGACTATACCCATTGGCTACAAGACGTGCCTTGAATCGTGCCACTGAGCCATCTGCATCTCTTTTGACCTTGGATATCCATCGACAACCCACAACATTATAATGTGGCTGACAAGGTACCAATTCCCAAGTTTTGTTTTTGTAAAGAGCATAGATTTCACTAGAGATAGCATTGACCTAACTAGAGTCTCTTTGAGCTGCTTGGAGATTTATGGGTTTAGAATCTTTGATAGGACTCTTGGTTTCACTGAGGTAAGAGAAAAATTTAGGTCTTTGTGTCCCATCTTGAGATCTAGTGATCATAGGGTGACTCCTGCTATGGTTGGCATGGATGGTGGTTGAAGTTCAGGTTGACGAAGAGGCTCAGTGTGTTCAATATTGGTTTCAATTCTAGTAGGAGTAGGCTCGCTATCTTCATTGCTAGGACTTTGGAACAAGGATTTGGCAAAGAAATTAGAGACTTTACTATTGGTGGATTGGTTTTGCTAGATGCAAGTCATTGAACAATTTCTTTAGCTGTGGTTGGTGGTGAAATGCCTGAGTAAAGAAAGGTACTTTCATTAAATAAGACATGTTTAGATATGATGACACGTTTGCCTAAGGGATTATAGCAAATGTAACCTTTATGTCATTTAGCATGACCAAGAAAAATGCAAGTATAAGATTTTGGTTGAGGCCCAACAATAGTTGAAGTTTTTCACGAAGTAACTTTTCATATGGTGTCACCTTATGATGTCAATTATAGGTAACCTATTGATAATGTAAACATCTATTATGAAAGCATCAATCCAAAAACGTGTGGGCATACTTGCCTGAATGAGTATACTCAATCCCATTTCTACAATATGTCGATACTTTTGCTCTGCAATACCATTTTGTTGTGTTGTGTGCGGACATGAAAGCCATTGTCGAATGTATTGAGCATTAAGATAATCAGAAAAGGCGTGACTCAAGAATTCTCCACTAGAATCACTATAAAAGATTTGAACATTCTGTTCAAGTTTCCGCTCAACAATTTTGTAAAAATTCTAAAAACAAGCAAAGACTTCTCATTTTTTGTCCAAGAAAAAATCCATGTAAAACCTGGGTAATCATCTACTATCACCAAATAATAGTTGTAGCCTTCCCTAGATGTACACAAAGCAGGTCCCCATAGATTTGCATGAAGCATTTCTAAAGGAAATGATGCCTTGAAATCTGCTATAGGGAAATATAATTGATGCATCTTGACTAAGGCACAAACAGAACACACTTTATGTTTATGCATAGAATCAACAGAAATTAATCTTGATGCAATCATCTTATTCATGAAATGAACATTTGCATGTCCCAAGCATGTATGCCATAAATCAAATAACTTATTAGAGTCCCCTACAAATTGTCTAGAAGTGTCAACAACTCCCTTTGAAACAGAAAAATAGCTTTTGCAACCTTTATGTTGCACTTTATTCCTTGCCCCAGCGACCACAATATCTCCAAGAGCAATCGACCACGAGTATAGTCCTTCTTTAAGAAGTCCTCTATGCATTATCTCCCCCGTCTACATATTCTTAACACTAAAGTCATGAGGTGTGAATTCCATTTTGCAAGAGTTGTCCTTTGTAAACTTTGCCACAGAAAGTAACTTCTTTTGTAATGTTGGCACACGCAGGACATTCTTTAAGGTAAAGGAATTATTTTTAGATCGCAACGGCACATTACCAATACTTCTAATAGCAAGACTTTCTCCACTGCCTACAACAACAGAATCAAATCCAGAGTAATAAATGGTAGCTTGCATAGAATGATTGGTGCTGGTCATGTGGTGGGTGGCTCCTGTATCTGGGTACCGCTCTTGATTATCATTAGTTATGCATAAGTATTGGCTTGACTTGTATTTGCTCCAACATTAAGTGTCATGGCCATAAACACATTTGCAATATCGTAACACTAGCGAGCCATATAATTTCTACGACCACAATATTGACAAATGATTCCTTGAGCGGACTTTAAGTTGGTGTTGAGATTATTGTTTCCACGCCCACTATTGCCGTAGCTATTATTGCTACTTGTGTTTGCTCCAACATTAAGTGCCATGGCCATAAACGCCTTTGGTATATTGTAACATTGGCGAGCCATATGATTTTTACGACCACAATATTGACATATGATTCCTTGAGCAGACTTGAAGTTGGTGTTGGGATTATTGTTTTCACGCCCACTATTGCCATAGTTATTATTGTTATGGCTGTGACCACCATTGTGACCACTACCTCTTCCTCTTGCATAGTTGAAGTTACCTCACTCTCACCCACGTTGGGCTACAAATGCGACAGAAGAGGAGTTGCTGTTATTGAATGTGAAGACGTTTTTCCTTGAGTGACCAACATATTAAGAATTTTGAAAAAATTTGGTAATTGATTGAAGGTGGTAACAGTGGTGATAAACACTTCACATTCACTAGATAAGCCATTAAGAGTATAAAGAACCAGATCTGAATCAGAAACCACATGATTGAAAATAGCTAAAGAGTCGTGCAAAAACTTAACATGATTCAAGTAATCAGCCATGAGCATGTCACCCTTTTTCAAATTTTGTAAATCACATTTCAACTGAATGATCCTTAAATTAGACTCTGAGGCATATTGTTGTTCAAGAGCACACCAAGCTTGATGGGCCAAGGTGTAGGAAATTAGCTGAGGTAAAATAGTTTCAGGCACAGTTGCCATAATCCAACTCAAGGCTAACTGGTCTGCACATTCCCATGCGTCATATTCTGGATTTGGCTTAGTTTGATCAGCATCTAGATATTTGAATGGAGCATCAAGAGAACCATTAATGTACCTCAATAAGCCTTGACTTTTCATCACACTAGTAATTTGTGAGCGCCATAGCAAATAATTGTTTTTGTCCAATCTGACAAAGACCAGGCTGGAAAAAGCATTCCATTGAGTTCCTAGATTAGGGGCAGGAGCTACAGTTGAGCTAGACACGGTTGAATTTGCAACAACCATGACACCTGCGACTTGCTCCTTCACCGTCCACAATGATTCACCTCACAGATAGCAGAGTAGATCACAACTTCAACCGAGAAGCGACAGAGATTGACCAAACTTAGGATGCATCACCAGATTTCTCAAGAAACAACAATGTAACAAATCACCAGATAGTCGGTAAATCCCAATTCTAGAGCAAAAGTGGGGCAGCGTTTGCGATTCTCTGTTGTCAGCCGCAAGACAGTCGCCTGAAAACAGGTGTCACTTGGAAAATCAACAACTTCTCAATGATACCTTGGAAAAATCTAAAATTGTGATGGGTTGATCCTCAGAGGCATAGGATTATGTTGCACCCTTGCGCGACAGCTAGAATCCCTAGAGAAATCAACAAAAATGTGGCAGTAGTGGCGATTCTCTATTGTCAGCCGCAAGACAGTCGCTTGAAAACTGGCGGCACTTGGAAAATCAACAACTTCTCAACGACAACTTGGAAAAATCTGAGATTGTGCTAGGTTGATCCTCAAAGGTGTTGGATTCTGTTGCACCCTTGCTTGACAACTAGAATCCCTGGAGAAATCAACGCCACAAGTTTTGAATAAGCAAACCATTGCTAGCTGTCGCAGAGTAGCTTCCTGAAGGAGGCGAAGCTTTGCTACTCACCGACAACTCAAAAAAATTCTGAGATTACACTAAGGTGTTCTACAGACACCTGGTCATCAAGAATCTACTGCACGACAGCTGAAATCACTGGAGAAAATAGCACCAATGAATAAGATCAAAGAACAGGCGGTAACTTCCTCTGTTTTTCATGGTTGCTTCTATGGTTCTGAAGGCAACAACTATTAACGTGGTTAGGTTAAACTCAGCCTACATCCATGACAAGGAGAAAACTCTCTCTCTCTCTTGATGCTTTGAGAGAGTTCTTTATTGATATATATAGCTGGAGTTACAGCAGAGATCTAATAATCATGGATCTTGATTTAGATAAACAAGGTAACTCTTGAATTTTAAATTTTTTCTCTTTATGCTCAGCCGGTTGCTTGATTTTAGGAATTGATCATCTGTCGCGATCTTTAGCCCACTGCTTGATTTTAGGAAGTGATCTTCCATCTTGATCTTCAGCCCATTGCTTGATTTTAGGAGGAAATCTTCCATCATATCTTCAGCCATCTTTATTTTATCAAAGGATAGTAGTGCAAGAGAATTCCTTAGGCACTTGAAAACAAGCTGCGAGAAATCCCAAAAAAGATACAAAGATTTTGTGGAGGGAACCGGTCAATGTCAAAGGAATCTATATAAAAGAATAAGACACTATGCATAATATTAGAAGGAACTCTAGTGGTCTCAGAGGATTCTCATGAGCCACAAAGAATAAATATTTATATTATCAGCACTGATAATTACGGTGCGAATGAAAAAAAACATTACAACATGTTACCAACATTACAATGCAAATTGTACATAAGTGATTTATGAAAACAAGGGGAAAAGACAATAAATTGAACGGAGATTTTCTTGACACCGAACATTACCCTTTTCACTGCCTTTGATTTTGTGCACGTCATTATCTTTACAGCTCATACTCTTATTACGCCCATGCAATCTGAACTTCGGTTCACTGATGCAAAGATTGGGTCTAAACACTTCAAACTGCTTGTGGAGACTGAATATATTCAAATAATATACTCCCCTTTTTTATGTGGCCCTGAACAAAATCGAAATCAATTTCCACGTGTTTGATTTTAGCATGGAAAACAGGGTTTGAAGCTACATATACGGCTCTAGCGTTATCAATCCACAACATTCGGGGTGATGATGTCTTGATCCAAGTTGCTTGCGCAAAGCTTGAAGCCACAGTAATTCAGCAGTCGTTCATGCCAAGGCTTTTTACTCCGCTTCGGTACTTGACCAAGCTACAATCCATTGTTTCTTTAGATGCCCATGATATAGGATTGTCACCTAGATACACAGTAATACCTTCTGTTGATTTTCGCTCTCCAATGCTCCCTCCCCAATCTGCATCCGTGTAGGCTCTTAAACCAAGTGAGTCGTGGCTACTCACATTGTTTAGACAGTAGTGAGTCATGCCCTCAAGATAGGGTAGTATCCGTTTTATGAGGCTCCAATGCTTGATGGCAGGGGCATGCATGGCTGGCATGCCTTATTCACAGCATGCACTATATCGGGCCTCATCAATATGAGGTACTGTAACGCCCCAGTAATACTACTGCAGTACATGTTGGGGTCATGAAATGGTTCTTGGTGATCTTGAGACTCCATGCTTAGCAGACTTTAGGGGGTTGAAACAGGCATGGCAAGAGTCATTGTATCCTTTCCAAGAATTCCCTGAATATAATTTTATTTATTAATGTTGAGTCCATGCTTGGTCTAATTGACAACTATACCAAGAAGATAGGGCAAACATCCCAAGTCTTTGATTAAGAATGCTTCTTCCACTTCCTTTATGATGACCTGATTACGCGAGTATCTTCTTTTGATGAACTGGTAACAATTACGCCATCTACATAAACTAAAATAAATAATTTTGAGCTCTTGGTATTCTTAGGAACAACAAATCATCTAATTGGGATCTGTCAAAGCCCTTGCTTTCAAAATATTGCTCAGACAGTGGTAGCACGCCCTCGGACCTTGTTTTAAATCATACATAGCCTTCTTTAATTTGCACACATGCCAAGGCTGATGACGCTCTATGCATCATTGTGGTTGATACATATATACATATTCTTAAGAAAACGCCTTGAAAAAAACATTATTAAAATCAAGTTGTTGAATACTCCACCAAATTGTTCTGCAAGTGTCAAAAGAAACTATACAGTTGTTTTGATGATGGATTGAAAGTCTCTTTATAGTCAATACCATGTTTGTGCAGAAATCCTTTTCATCTAGGCATGCCTTGTGTCGCGACATCGATCCATCTACATTTTTCTTTAATTTGAAGACCTACTTTGATCCAATAATATTGAGATGAGGTTGTAATGGAACTAGTTGCTTTTATTTTTCAAGAGACCATTATATTCGACGTCCATTGCATCTTTCCTTTTTTTTTTTAATTTGTGTTTGGCTGCCTGCTCACATGTGGTTGGTTCTATGGCATTTTGGTCTATATTGATAGAGGCTACAAGAGAGGATTTAGGTTTTAGGGGAGCCAGTCACGGATCGGGATACGATAGGTGGCACCTAGTGACACTAGGCTCAGGTTCATTAGTGACACAACTTCCATTTTTGCTTGAGGGGCTAGGTAGATTAGTTATAGAAGGAGGTCAACAAGGCTCAAGGATCTCTCTTTTGAACATTTGATGGGAGGTTTGGAGAGATCAGGTTGACTCACAATTATGGTTGAAGCACATCGGCAATAGGGTTGTCATTATGATCAAATTGGGTTGAAACATCCATTTGTTCAATCTGACTTGAGGACCTAAAAATGACACCTTCAGGTTGAGAATAGTTTAATGGTGGATTGATTTGGCAGATAGATTCTGCAACAATAATTCCCACGCTTGAGATTGCATGCTTGAGGCATTTGTAGCATTTTTACCTGACATCTTCCTTGCACTTTAATCAAAGTGCACGTGCGGTGGCATATAAACTTTCCTTGTAGATGGATCGAAACAAAGATAGCCTTTATTTCTGGCTCCATAGTTAACAAATATGACAGCTTTGTGTGAGAATCAAATTTGCTTTTGTTTTGTGTCGTCAATAAGGGATAGCACACTGATCTGAAAATTTTGAGATGATTGTCTTTCTTTTCTTACGTTTAGGCGTAGTAGCCAAGTGAGCGCTTTCTATCCTATAATGTTTCAATCTCTCATCTTCTTCCACACAGTGCGAAATGAGCTCATTAAGAGTCCATTTCTCCTTCTGACAATTATAACTAACTTTAAACTGTCAAAACTGTGGTGGAAGAGAAAGGAGAACCATATGCACTATAAAGTCTTCAAGTAACCTCAGACCTAGTGCCTGTAATTTTGAAGCAAGATAAGACATTTCCATAATGTGCTCCCGTATGTTCCCCTTGTCTTTATACCTCAGCGTGACAAGTTTACTCAAAAGAGTGGTTGTTTCAGCCTTTTCGTTTTTAGCAAAACGTTTTTCAATCTCTTCGAGGAACGCTTTGGCACTAACCTTTTCATTAATTGAGCCTCTAAAGTTTTTTGGAATTGATCTCTTCATGATCATTAGACACATGCGGTTTGAGCGTTCCCACCGTTCAAAGTACCATACAACCCAGAACAATCATGACTGTTTCTTTCCAGTGCTTAAAATTCGAACCATTTAACTCAGGAATAGTACTCAAATTTGCAAATATCAAGGAAGCAGAACTCACTGTACAAAGAACAAACCAAAGCATGCTCACAATCAATACATGTACAAAGATGAAACAACAAATATAAATGAATTTAAACACAATGGCCCAAAAACCCATCACAAGGTACCAGTGCAACATTAATATCCAATCTTTGGATTGAAATACTAACTGCAAGTGGTATTCTTGGTCAACAATGAATATAGATAATTAACTCTGTCAAACAACGAGCCTATCTTTGGATTGACTCGCTATTCACATGGAAACCTGAAAATTATCACATATTCATTGCCCTGTATACTTAAACCTGACCAAGCAACAATCCTCCTTTGGGTTGAACATTACCCGCATGGTTTAAATATACTATCATCTACTGTTCAAAACAGGCATATTCGTACAACAGAGGTCACTTTGGCGACATAAAGTACAAACCTACTCATTGCGATCAACAGACATGGCCAAAGATCAAATTCATAATCCAAACATTCATCAAAAATACACCACAATTTTAATAACATGCAAAACATGATACATATATTAAAATTTACATACAAAATTATCTTACATTGAATTCAAAACCAAATGATTCAATAAAATAGGCCTAAAAAAGTCCAAAATTTCATGAACCGGTACCATAATTGTGTTTAAATGGGTTAAGAACCACTGAATCGACCTTAAAATGGCTCGTATCGTTCTTAAACCGCAACTAAACCACTCACATGGCCCTAAATAGGCCTGAACCGGTTTAGAAATTGAACAAACCATACAAAATTAGACCGTATCGGTTTTAAAACCCACTGAACCGGTTTGAAAATGGCTAGAATCGGTTCAAAAACTGAATGAATCGTTCTAAAAAGCCCTGAATCGGTCTGAAAAGGGTCCGAATCGGTTCCAAAACTGAATGAACCGATCCTGAAAGCCCTGAATCGGTTTTAAAATCAATTGAATCGGTTATGAAAATCATGAACCAGTTTGAAAATCAATTGAACCGATCTGAAAAACAACTGAACCGGTTTAAAAAGGGTCCGAATCGGTTCAGAAAGGTACGAACCGGTTCTAAATCAAACTGAATCGGTTCTAAACTTAATGAACCGGTGACCCGACTCGGTCTGAAAAACTTAAAGCGGGTGACAGTTTTTTTTAACTGATGGATCCGGATCGGATCTGTCAAGACCCGACCCGCCCGCTCGGCCGCGCGAGCGGTCGCGGGCGTCGTCTACACCGCTCGCCTGCCGTTCGAGCGGCGGTCATCCACCGGTAGGCCACCCAACTCCGTGGGTGGCCGCCGGCGGGTGCTGCTAGGACGGCCGGCCGTCACCACCAAAAACCGGCCGGAAACGGCCGGTTTTCACCTGATTGCAAATCTGCCCCTTCATGAATGGGCTGCTGAAAACGGCGGCCAGAAAAAACACCTGCAGGCTACCAGAGACGTTGGGTGGGTGCCGGCGTGTCGCATGGGCCGGTCCGGCGTCAGCTAAGTCGCCTGCGGTCGCCCTACGCCAGCCATCGCCTATCCCTGCCGTCCCCTTTTCCTATGTGTGTGGTTGAAACGGCGACAAAGAACCCACCGGCAGGCCACCCAACGGCGTGGGTGGCCGCCGGCGGGTCGCGCTAGGACGCTAGGTTCGGCAGTCGCCTAATGGCCGGCTGATGCCTGCCACGGTCGGAAACCGACGCCCTTCCCTGCACCTCCGTCGCCCCTCCTACTTCCCCTTTCTGTGGCTGCAATGGAAGCCCGACGGCTTCCGTTGCTCGCCCAATTTTTTTTTTTTGAAAAACAAGTACTTGCAGCCGAAGAAAGGGAACATCCGAATGAAAAGACGCACAAAATCATCCCAAAAATCATCAGTTTAACAATGAACATGGTCTCTTATACCAATTGTTGGGATTTCTCCCTCATGCATACACAAAACGATATGCCCTAAACAGAATCATGCTCATGCTAAATCATTGAATTAAACAAAATAAACTTAACTGTAGCGGAAGCATACCTGAATCCATCCACAGAAAGATCACAACAGAGTCTTTCAGGGTACGTGCAGTGCGCGTGAGGTCTCTCTCAGATGGGAAAGAGGAAACTCTAGAAACCAACGTCTCAGGCAACCATTCGCACGACCCCAGGGACCACTACCATTTTATATTAAGGGCAATTACGGATTCAATCCATCAAAGAGTCCGTAATTGCAAACAAGTATCTATACATTTCAAAATTACCCCATACTATATAAAATGACGTAATATCCCAAAACGCAATCACTTAAGCGAATATTTATATTAAGACAACCATAATGTCCAAAATTCCTCATAAACATATGTCGGCCCACCAAATGATATTACATAGAAGACCCATCCACAAACTTGAGGAGGTCCTGACTCACCATTACCGTCTCTAAGTGAGCGCCAAAGTAGGTAATTTTCCTTGTTTAGTTCCACTAAAACAAAACTCGCAAAAGCGTTCCTATAGGTGTTCAGACTTGCTGCTGCCATGATTGAAATCCTCGCAAGAGCCAGATGCTCCGACACCATAAAAGACGCTGTGCACAATATTGAAAGGAACATTAGTGGTCTAATAGGATTCTTATAGGCCACAGAGAATGAATATTTAAATTCTCACCACCGATAATTATGATGCAAATCAAAAGAAAAATTAAAACGTGTTGCCAAGATTATAATTCAAATTGTACATACGATAATTATAGAAACAAGGGACAAGGGTAATAAACTGAATGGAGATATTGTCGACACCTAACATTCCCCTTTTTCCCTGCCTTTGATTTTGCACTCGCCATTATCGTTATAGCTCATGCTCTTATCATATATGAGTTGCGGAGGCATGGACATGAGCTAAAAAGCGTCCATAGTTGGAACGGTGATTCTGGTAATTAAGTAGACTTATTTCTTTTTTTGTAGTTGAAGCATGAAGATCCTATGTCAGATACTGCAGTAGTGGAGTCAGAAGCAGTAAGACTACATGACTTCCAAACCACAACAGCCTCTCCTTCGTTCTCTTCTATTAAAGATGAACTTTGCCACTACTCGTTAGCCAAGCATTTCCCTATAAATCGCATAGAAGACTGAAGACTTGTCCCAAGGAACAGTTGTTCAACTCCACCTATGAGTACAACCAACTCGATAGCGTGTTCCAATGCTAACCCAATATCAATACATGGAGGTAGTGTAGATCGAGTGAAAGAAAATAAGGCAGGGATAGGCAAAGACAAACTGATAGCTATTACCGGTCCCACCGAGTATGGTGAAAGCACTAAAGATCATTCGAATGGTTGTTCCTTTCTACTGGAACAAATGCCACTTTTTCCAATGTCCTAAACAAGGGATTTAGATTACACACACACACACGTGTCAGATGGCTAAAAATAAAATTATTGTCACTAAAAGCACCACAATTAATATGGATGCAGGTATGGACGTGCAGCTTTGGATACGTGGAAAAGTGATTACAATGGTACAACATGGTTATATGTGTGTGTGTGCCAAGACAATTTAATCCTGCTGGAGGCTGGACGTTACCAGATAATTAAAATTAAAAGCTTGTTGCTAAAAAATGGTTACTACATCAACATTAGCGATAGTATATGATCCAACTAAGATTTGTAGGCTTTAATGTTAAATGTTTAAGATTTATGTATCTGACAACTATCCAACATCCGACAATATTGATTGATATGTGTGTATGTGTGTGTGTGTGTCTATATATATATATATATATATAAAAGAGAGAGAGAGAGAGGGAGAGAAATTGGTATAAACCAGACTGTTAGGTTAGAGACAAAATCCAGATCCTTTAAATTTTTTGCTAAAAAATTACTTTAAATAAAATACAAACATCCTAATGTATTTATAAAAACTATTTTGATATAAAACATGCTTTGATTCAAGTTATCCTAATGAAAAATGTGCAATTTTTCTATTATAAAAATGTTGATGCTATGGGAGTCATTTACTTTTGCTTATTACATAAACATTATTAAGTCAAAGAAATGATAAACTTAATATATGTTTTGCATCTACCTATTCTTAAGAACATATCGGTAAAGATTAGATTGAAAAAACAAAAAAATAGAACACTT
Organism: Nymphaea colorata; assembly: GCF_008831285.2. Lineage (NCBI taxonomy): Eukaryota > Viridiplantae > Streptophyta > Magnoliopsida > Nymphaeales > Nymphaeaceae > Nymphaea > Nymphaea colorata. The sequence continues at coordinate 27,448,817 of NC_045139.1, read as the reverse complement.
TAGACATGACATTCAAATAATCTAGTTTGACTTAATGGTCTGATTTATACCAATCCCCCCCCCCCCCCACCCACACACACACACACACACACACACACACACACACACACACACACACACACACACACACACATATATATATATATATATATATATATATATATATATATATATATATATATATATCGAGAGAGAGAGAGAGAGAGAGAGAGGAAATTTGGTATATCCAAACCACTTGGATTAGGGACAAAAACCATAGCTTTTGAATCCTTGTTAAAAAAAGTTATTCATAAATACCAATTTAAAAGTGTCTTGGATCATGTTGTTTTTGTGAAAAATATCAATTCTTTTACTATTCAAATTTTGATGTTATTTCTTGGTGGCCATAACACATTATTAAAATGAAAAATAATTAACTTAACATGAGTTTCTCATAGATACATTCTTAAGATCCTATATGCAAAGTTAGATTGTACAAAAAAATCTTTTAACATTCAACTTTGAGGGTGGAGTTGTTGTCCTTGACTTATTGATGTGGTTTCTACCAATTACTCTGCATATGTGCCTATACATAACAAAAAAAATTCAAAATTGAAGTAAAATTCATATCCAATGATCAATAGTTTATTTATACATATAACCCCATCAGATTAAAGTAAAAAGAAAACATCATTTATCATTACAAGATCAAGTTGATCATGATTAATCCACCTCCTCTACCTCATGTTTGTCCCCCGCTTTTTCCTCTTTTACATTAGGAGAATGATAAAATAGAAGAATTATGTAATCATAAATTAAGATATTCGAACTCGCTTTATCATTTTTGCTGACATTTCTTGACCTTTTTTCTTGTTTTCTAAAATAAACCAAAAAATAATGCACATATAAATGAAATCTTGCACATGTTTTTCTTTTCGGAGTTTATTTGTCTGAATATGGTGAATACTTTTCAAAATGTAAGTTGAGCTTAAAACCTAAAAGCAAGGTACTGAAGGATATGATATGTCCTGCTTGACCCAACAAGAAATAGGCAGATAATTGTTTTTATCTGTGAGTGAAAATGTGCCTTTTCTATCTCTTGTAGAAAACCTGGCAAAGTTCGTCAACTCAAAATTTTTGATTTAGATATCTGATAATTTTATTAAGACATGTCTATCTATGCTTTCATCGTGAGCCATGAAGATTTCCCAAAACCTTCTAAGAGTCATTTTTTTTTTCATAATACTTAGTATTAATGGTTTAACAAGTGTACATGGAGACTCATTTGTCCCATCTTATTATCAAGATCTTATACATGTAACTGAAAAAATAAGGTGAATCTTTACGTGCAATGTCATTCTCTTAATGTTTAAAAAGAATTCACTAATTTTTTTCGAACATAGGGTTTCATATCTCGTAAGTCTACTTATCACAATCAAAAGGCTTCAAAATTGCAAATAGGCTCTATAAATGCAAGAAGATAAGATATTCATCCCATATAGAAATTTCAATTATCATCTACCACCATTTTAAATAATGCATTTTTAGTGATGGAGAATCAAATCATGTTTAACAGAGCTTGATTGGCTCAACAAAATTTCAACTCAAAATCGACATACAACAAAATAAAAAAAATCAAACAATTCAAAATAGAAAATAAAAAATGAATCCTCAAAATAACTAGAACAGCAATTAATAAGACTAGAGAAGAGCTATAACAAACAAATCCTCAAAACCCAAAATGAGTTGCTTACTACACGACTACCAAACACATGGACATTCCTGAGGTAGACTTATTCTCATGACAAGAATATTTCAAAAATTTTGCAAATTGAGGAAAAGTTGCTCAAACTATAGCAGGGTGACTTGGAATTGTCTCAATACTTTGCTTCAATTAAAGCAGCATATGAACAATTGAAAGCCCTTCGACCTCCTTGTCAGGCATGCTATAAGACGCATTTTGAGCAGACAATGATGGCAAAGTTCTTGGCTGGTCTGTCACCTAAGTTTGAGGCAACTAAAGTACATATGCTTGCTAGAGCAGAGATTCTAGATCTTGTTGAGGCATATAATAGACTCAATAGATTGATTGTCTCTCTCTCTCAGCCCTAAAGTAAGGCTCCTGCTACTGACTTAGCTATGTCTACAAGGTGTGGATAGCCACAAGGGCAAGAGGCTTAGGTCGTGGTGTAGGTGCCAGAGGGTGATTTCAGTATACATATTGTGAAAAATAAGAATATTTAAAAGATAGGTATTGGGACAAACATGGTCATCCTACTTCAATTTCTTAGGGTAGAGGATTTAGTACTTCAGGTGGCAAAGGGACCTTCACTTCTCAAATTCATGTAGGTTCTTTCTGAGCCGCTATACCACTTGGAGGGACTCCTTCCTTGATGACTCCTAATAGCTCTACTGTGACCATGAGCCAGAGTATGATCAGCTTATGGGTCAGCAGTCTCTCCCTGCCATGACGTCTGCAGTTGCCTCTAATGTTGTGATGGATCTTTCTTTATTTGTTGGTAGTATTTTTTCCGTGAACCAGGTACCGTGTGGATTGTTGATTCCAGGGCTTCGAAACACTTTTGCAGTCATCCTTACTTATTTACCTCACTGCATCGCTTCAGTATCTGAGTCATTTTAGTGTGAGGCTGTCAATTGGGCAAACACACTAAAAGTAGTTTTCCTTCTAGTATTAGCCCATCTAGTCATGTTGTTTTTATCTGTTTCATGTTGATGTTTGGGGGCCTAGCCAGACCAAGTTTAGATATTATCTTGTCATTGTTGATGATTTTTCTCGTCTTAGTTGGCTATTCTTGTTAAAAGATAGGTATGAAGTTGTTTGTATTCTTCAAAATTTTATTATTAAATGAAGACTCAATTTGGTTCTATTGTCAAAAAACATCTGCACTGATAATGCTCTTGAATTCAAATCCAATACATTTTTGTACTTTTACATTAAATATGAAATTGCCCTCAATTTACATTTCTCCATACTTCTTAACAAAATGGTATTGTTGAACGTAAACGTTGTCAGTTACTTGATATGTCTCGTATAGTTGTGTTTTGACTCAATTTTGTGGTGATGTAATTCTCACTGCATGCTACCTGATTAACTTTTTTCTATCATCGTCTATTGGCAATTAAATTCTTATTCAATTTTTCTATCTAGATAGACCTCTATTTTCTCTTCCACCTAAAGTGTTTAGGTGTACTTGCTTTGTTTACATCCTTGGCCCCAATAGAGACAAATTTGGTGCTTCAATTCAATGTGTTTTCATTGGCTACCTAAAACACCAAAAGGGTTATATTTGTTTTGACTCCCATGCTAATAAGCAGTACATCAATGTAGATGTTACATTCTTTGAGTCATGCCCTTATTTTCACTCTACTTCACTGTTATTAGACATGTCATCGTTTATTCCTTTACATATACCACCATTTTCTCTTCAGTCTACTCCTTGTGATTCTCCTCTAAGTGTCAGCAGATTCCATGATCTCCCCACTGGTTTACACTCATCGACATATTTCTGCTCATGACTGCCCACTAGTTGCTTCTCAGGATGTAAGTATACCTGACATCACTGATCCTCCTCCTCAGGATACTTTTGAAATATCTTTGGATTTACTTATTGCCTTATGCAAAGGCAAACGACAGTGTACTCTTCATCCTATCATTAAGTTCATTTCTACTGATAGTGTTGGTAGTAGCATACAGTATTGTGCACCCGCCTTGTCAATACATTCTTTTTTCAAATTTAGCATGGTCCTAAAACTTCCTTTTTCTTTAGTATGCTTTGCTTCTTTTCCTTTCCTCAGGATTCTTCCAATCCTCAATCAAATATTTTCTCAAGCTTTTTGCCATGTCTAGCGTATGTGAAATTGAATTACCAACTATTTGACATGGAAAAAGCAAATTGTACCATTTATTCAAAGTCGTGGTCTTCTTAGTCATATGGATGGAAGTAAGCCAGACCCACCATAATTCATTTCACATGAGGAGAAATAAAAAAAAAAAAAGCTTACATAGTACTTGTCAGTAATCCAAAGCAAGATAGTTAGGAGAAGAAGGATCACATGCGTGTTGTATAAGTTCCATACTGTCTCAAGTGGTACTAGTGAAAGTTGCAGGCTCTTGTGCAGCCATAGAGCTTTGGGAGATGTTGGCTTAAACTATTCACGTGTCCAATCTAATATTGTATTCCCAAAGAAAGAATTTCAGATGATTCATAGGGGGTCAATGTTTGAGTAAAATTTTTTAAACAAAATAAAGTCAATTACACATCAGTTGGCCCTAGTAGGATCTCCGATTAGTGATGAGAACAAATACAGTAAGTTTTGAGTGGGCACGGATCAGATTATAACTTGTTGGTCACTTCTTCGATGAACCTCTCAAAATTACCAATATATAGAACACTTCATGTTATATTGATCAAATGTAAGGCGATCTTCAAAAGCTTTTTAGTGGGAAAGTCTTCACTTCAAGGTGATTCACGAGATGTACTAGCTACCATAGTTTTTTATAGGAGAGGAGAATAAGGCTACAAAAATCGTGGAAGAAGAGGACGAGACCATAGATGATATGGTGAATAATGATAATGATTATTGTCTACATTTAGCATGCCCCCTAACATAATATAATAGAGCTAGCTCCTACCTACTTTATCTACAATAAATAATGTCATATAAAAACAAATTGTTGGTAAAATCTACAAACAAAAAAAAAATTCATGTTACTGACAAGAAGGAGAACAATGCTAAAAATAACACATTGAAAATCAAGGAACTATTGATGTCTACCCATGCTGAGCTAAATCTAAAGCAAGAAAGTAGTACGTTGATTTGGGTAATGTAGTGTTATCACCCCAAATTTGTCCAAAAATACTATATTCAAATTTAATCCTAGACCCAAAACAAATTTGCAACTATTCGATCTAAAATGAATTTTTAAACCGAAATTTAGATCCAAATCAAGCATTTCAAACTCAAAATCCAAAATCGAGTTCGAAACAACAAAGTCTGGTGCTATGAGCACTGCGCACGTGCACAGACCTTCCTTTTGTTTTATGCTTCATTCTCACACCAAAAATATGTTTTTGAAGCTTAACCCACTCACTAGAACATGCCGATGGCTAATTGAACCGAATTCGGATTCAAAACGAGCATGAAGTTAGCTCAACATGGAGTCGGCTGCCCATTTTTGACAAAAACTTTTTTTTACATTTTAAATAAAAAATGTTTTATGCTTCCATATAAACAATATTTTTTATTTCATTTTGATTTTATTTAAATTTAAAAAAATAAAAAATAATTAAAAAAAAACAACACGCTACGGCGTGAGCTAGCACACCACGCGCGAGCGCACCTTCGCATGATGCGTGCCACGCACGAGCTCGCCATCACGCGTGAGTGCTCGTGCGAGAAAGCGCACCTTCGCACATCGCGCATGGTAGCGCATCGCGTGTTGTCGCGCGCAGTGCGCTCACACAGTGCACCATGCGCAAACAGTGCCTAGCATGCTGAGTCCTCCTATTTTGATGAAAAAAACCGCCCCTTGGAGGGTGGTTTTGGCATTTTTTGGTGGGCAATAGCGCTGCTCACACCCCAAATGTGTGTTTGTAGAGCTAATGACCAATCCCATTTAGTCAAAGCCTATTTAAAAAAACTAAATTATTCAAAAATACTTGAAATTCACATGAAATTCTTTTTAAATTCAAAAGAAATTGAATTTTGAATTTTCGCTTCAAAACACTCTATAAATACCCACACAATCCTCCATTTTGGGCATGGGCTAACCCTTAGGGGATTTATAATGCTTCTTCTTCTCTTTCTCTTCTTCTTCAAGTTCCAACTCTTCAAGAGAGCATGAGAAGATAGTATATGTATGTAGTTCTTATTTTGTTTTTCTTTCTCTCTTCATCTCTCCATGGCCATGTAAGATAGCTCTCAAATCTCTCATTCGGAGTCAAGAGCTATTCTTGAGTGCACCAGGAGCATGAGAATGTGAAATATGATTTCATTTTAGGAGAGAAACATGTTTCTCTCTTCTCTTAAATGTTGCTGATTTTCCTCATTTATATGAATGCACTGTGAGAATGAAGGTATGGTTAGGGGATCTCTTTATTCTTATGTTAATTTTTGAGGTTGAGATTTGTGCAACCCGGAAAAGGCTCACGAATATGTACATGTTAATATGCATTTTCATGTTATTACGCTTAGTTTCTTTTTTAATCACCTGATTAGGAACCCCAATGAATGTATTGCTTCTCATTTTATGTGTGATTGATTTTCTACTATACCCAGCAGCGGATGAAACATATTCCCTTGTAACAAATGAAATAATTATGTTTTATATTCATATATAAAATATTTGAAATCATGCTTTTCAAAAGATTTTTGAAAGCAAGAACCTTCTCTAATGCGGCTTTGAAGACTTAACTTAGGCTCTTGCATGAGCCCAAGTTCCTCTCCGACCTACATAAAAATCAAAGTCAGATAATTTTAAGTCATTTCTTGATTTTCATTGTTATGAAGACATATACGTATATACATGTTATATATATATGTATACATGAGTACCTTTCTTTGTTATTCTCTCTTTATGATTTAACATATTCTTTTACAAACTCTTATATACGTATATATGAATATATATACGTGTATTTCATTTTAAAATCTCTGTCTCTCTTTCTACAATCATCTTCTCTCTCTCCATTCGATGTGATACTTCATTTCCATAAAACTTTCATATATGTATACATATGTATCTCCCTTTTTTTGCAAATCTTTTATTTTGGGATTTCAAAATCTCATTCTCACTCTTTTTCTCCACATTCTTCTTACATTCAAGTCTTTCCTCTTTTTCATTCTTTCAAATATTTTTCTCTCATGATTTAAGGTTTTAATTTCTCATTTGCTGGCTTCATCAAAACCAAAATTCAAGTAATGACCTAATATTGGGTTCATGCTTGATGGTCTACAACCCCATTCTATTTTCAAAAACTTTTCTTTCTCTATAAAAATATTTATGACAATTGTAGAAATAAAAATCTTAGATGTATGTTATGGTAGGAATGCTTTTAGATGAATGTTATGGTAGGAATGAATTATTCTCTTTTGATCATATAGGATCAATGCATTTATGCATTTTCACTCACTCACTACTCACTTCAAAATGATTTCTCAAGCTTTCCAGACAATGCATAAATTTCTCAAACCTACTTAGATTCTCAAGTGATTCTTCAAGAACTTTTTCAAAAGTTTGAAACATCAAATCTTCAACATTTTATCAAACACAACACCGCATTTAGAATGCAAAAGATGTTTAAGTTTAAATGAAATGCATCAAGAATAAACATAGCCCTTGAATTGATTACCTCCGGTAAAGACAACGGGAACAGTCAATCCTTGTACCGACGGACGAGTCCCTTTCTCTCTCATTTCAATACAAAACCTCTTTTTTCTGGAGCACTCCAAAACCAAACATTTTTTGGGATGCAAACAGGTAGAATAGTCATTGGAGATAGATCTCATCATGCCATTACCTACTTTGGAAACTCTGATATTCTAATATCCAATCCCCAACTATCACTTTTGAATGTTTATCATGCTCTCAATATTAGGGAAAATGTTGTTTTTGTTTCTAAGTTTGTGGATGATAATACCTCAATTGAATTTACTTCTTTTGTGTAGGTCACATATCGTCACACAAGAACATTTGATGAAGGCAAACAAGGGAATACATGTGTATTTCAAAAGAATTATACTGTCAACAACTCCTTTAGGTTAAAGCATAGTGTTTCTTCTGAAATGGTCTAAGTTAGTTCTTAGTGTCTCTAAATTTAATAAGTTAAATCTTTCACATATTAGATTAGGATGCTGTGGAAGTCATTTTGTTAAATTGTAGGTGTCGAGTAATTTTATTCCACAATATAATATCAAAGACAATTTTAGGAATGAAAAGTATTCTAGTTATCGGTTATGCAAAAGTTATATACTTTTTTGTACTTTACTAGTAAAAAGGCTTCAAGTCCTCTCAAAATTGTTTGTTTTGATGTCTAATGCCCAGTCCTCTACTTCTATAAGTCAGACTATCTTCGTCTTTGTTAACAAGTACTCATGTTACAAGTGGATTTACTTTAGGAAAAGCAAATCTAAAGTGTTTTTCCTTTTCAATTTTTTCATAACCTTATTCTAAATGAATTCTCCTATTTTAATTTAGTGGTGGCAGTGATTCACATGTAGTTAGTTTATTCATTACCTCTAGATTAATGGGATAATGAGAATTGTGTTTCTTCTACATGTGCTACATAATAGGACTGTAGAACCCAAATACAAGCATATTATAAAAAATGTCATGATTATGGTGCATAGCAACAATCTTGCCACTAGCTTATGGTTTGAGGCTTTCTATAGTCTTGTATATGTGGTAAATCAGTTACCTATGAGCATTCTTGATGATGAATCCCTATTTTTTGCTACTCTTTTGCACTTGCCCTAATTACAATAATCTCTGAGTTTTTGAGAGTATATGTTATGTTTATATTATTAAGTAACAAAAGAACAAATTACAAGAGAAGACAGTTAAGTACAAGTTTGTTGGATATGTTAGTGGATATAAAGGATACAAATGCTACAATCTTGCCAAGAAAAGCAAACAAATATCTTCCAACGTTGATGAACTTAACTTTGGTCAGCAACCCTTTGAAGTCTCTAATTTGTTGGAAAGGGTACAAATATACTATCAATGGCTCGTAGCTATTTGCTAACCCACAGGATACCTGTTATGTGGAGTTTCTACAATGCTACACAAGTGTTTCATCAAGTTATTGACATATCATCGCCTCCACAGGATAACTTAGAAGAAGGCATATATAAAGGAACTGTTTATAGCTCATATGAAAGAGAAACTAAAGCTCCTTCGTATGGCCTTATAGATGCAGATCCTAGTATGTCTAGTTTCCTTATCTTCACTTTCACACAATCATCTAAATCTCGGCACCCAATTGAAATATGAGTGAATTATGATAACTTTTCCATAAAATTTCAGTTACTTATATCTGCCATAGATAAAGAGGAGGATCCCATAGTATTTCACATGATCATAAATTCAAGGACGTGAATTGAGGCTATGAATGATGAGAAAGAGGTGGTTCACGAGTGTGATACTTGAGAAATACTGCTCATGCCTGTTAAAAAAATGAATGCAAATGAGTATATAATATTAAGTTAATAGAGCATGGAGAGATATAGATCTTGTCTTGTTGCCAAGGGTCTGCACAATAAGGTAGGATTACAAAGAAACGTTCAATCCTTTTGTACAAATGAAACAATCTGAATCCTTTTGACCCCATCAATAGAGCATGGTTGGAAGATTAGCCAACTTGATGTCAAGAGTGTATTCCTTTGTTGTAATTTAAAGGAAGAAGTCTATATAAAGCAACCACTAAGATATATGCAAGGAGATTCAAGAGGTTATATTTGTAAATGGAAGAAATTGATATCTAACTTGAAATAGCCATCTAGATCCCTGCCCAATAGTTTCTCATGTGAGATCTAGAAGCATGAGTTTTAGATATCAAAACTGTACCATTCCTTATTCATGTACAGTAACTAATTTACTTTTTATTAATACTGATAATGTTATTATAACAAGGATTTCAAGTGAGCATATTAGGCTGTAAAAAGATTGCTCAATAAAAAATTGAAAATGAAATATCTTGGGGATTTCTGTTACTTTCTTGGTATGGAAGTTGACCCAAAGGAAAACATAATGTCCTTAACACAAACATTTAGTGGATACATGAATGCAAGGATGAAGGATTGTAAAACAATTGCCACACAGTACCTAACTTTTACACAACTAGATATTGTTTACGCGATGAATCAGATATCCCTATTCATACATGAACTAGATACTGACTATACGGAGGTCGTTAAGCACATCTTGTGATATTTAAAGGGGACTGTGGGAAACAGAATAATTTACAAATTCATTTAGTTAAGCATAAAATGACATATTTAACTGTTTATAATGATGTAGATTGGCTAGGATATCTCAATGAGGATAATATAATGTTTTTATTGGAGGAAATTTGATATTCATGGACTACAAAAAACAAAGTGTTGTAGCCTAATCAAATATAGAGGTAGAATATAGGTTAATGGCAAAAACTAATGCTACTACTTGGGTGAGACATCACTTGACTCTTTCAGTTTCCTTATGTGATAATCAAAGTGCAATCGACATGCCTTTCCATCTAGTTCATCACAATGGAGTGAAACATATAGAGATTGACCAGCAATTCAACACAAGTTAAAGAGGAAGTCATTAAGTACAAGTTTGTTCACATCAATGATCAAATAGCGGAACTTTTCACTAAATGACTTAAAAAGACAATTTTGAATGCTAAAAGGCAAAATAGTTCATGATTCCAAACCATACACAACTTTAGGGATGGTGAGAATATGTCATGGATCTGGACTCATATCTAGATCCGATGTATTATAAATGAGGGCACAAGTTAGCCTTGTTGTTGAAGAAACACAAAGTTCATAAGGCCAAGTGCATCCAAGTACTCCTAGCTAGGCCTGGGAATCGGGGCATCGGAAGGCCTAGCCCAGCCTGGCTCGGCCTGATAAGAGCCTGGTTCGGGCTGATCTGATGTTCCAAAACTCAAGCCCGGGCCCAGCTTGGCCCCGTTACAATAATTTTTTTTAAATATATTCTTTTGGATATAAAATATGTTTTTAATAATAAAATATATGTTATTAATTAAAAAATAATATTTAAAATCTATTGGGCTGAATTGGGTACCTGTAGGGCTGTCCCGAGCCGGTTTTCTCTAGCCCGGGCCTGGGCCTAATCAGGCCGGGTACTCAACGGGTACCCGTCCTGATGCCCACCTCAACTCTTAGCTATAACCGAAGGGGCATAGTGTAGCTGGTCAAGCTGGTGGGCTAGTGAAAGTTGATCCATCAGTTCGATTATCATGGTCGCTACTCTTTTGGACTGCAAACGATGGATGTATAATACTCTAGTTGATGGGTGTACTTCAAGTAACCAAGACCTTTCACCTCAACAATTTGAGCCAATTTTTTTGTAACTTCAGTTTCTATGAACTCATAATAAGTAAGAATCATATTACTTACATGATGAGAAGTATGCACTTCTTTTTCTATATTGAGGACATGAAGAAAGTTGGATCACGATAAGTTCAAGCTCTAACTTTTTTTTGGAGAATATATTTTTTCATACTATGCTCTTGGGGTTTGCTGAACCACATAATGTTTTATTTAGTTTGCAAATCATTCCTTCTAAGTCAAAGTATCTATATAGATGTTTTATGAATAATTCACCATGATTACTTAAGGATACACCCTTCACAGTTAAATGCTGTAAGTCTCAATACCTTGGTTAGGTCACTATGAGCAACGTTCGTATATTAGCTATTTTGTGCAGCAAGAGCAACAATCCGTTTCAACTCCAAACTAACCTAATCGTTAACCAATCTTTGCATTGTAGCATTCAATTGTCCCATTTGCCTTTGCCTTAACTTTATATACTTATTTACAACCAATGGCATGCTCTTAAGCCAAAAAGTTTCACCATATCTCATACCTTTCTTCTAAGGAATTTAGCTCATTAGTCATTGCATATTTCCAGTACTTTTCTTTAAATGTAACTTTTCATAAGATTATGTTCAACACAAAAATGAATTAAGACCAAATGTGTTAGATTGAAGGAATTATAAGAAGCATAATGAGTTCAAGGAACCAAGACTCTTGTACCATGTTCTACCTCATTTGCGGAATAGGAGGTGATATGAGTTTACTACTGAGCATTCAACTTTTTCATTTCCTTTTACAAAACCCAGGTTTTTGCAAAACTAGGATTTCCCCAAACTAGCTTATAAATGGCATCTACGCAGTCCAAATACTTGGTTTTGGAGACAAAACTAGGTTTGCCTTCAAAACCTGATTTTATGTTGTCATCCAAATGCCACATTAAACATGACCATTCCCAGACAACACAGGTCGACAAAGCTCCTAAATGGCTTACATTGAACAGATTTATCAAAAATCTAGACATAGTTATACGATAGGTAAGGGACTAAGTTTACTGATTAAACTTAAATATCATGGACATGATTGCTTGATTTGAGCTATAAGGCAGCACCTAGACAGATCCCGGCATTGAACTACCGGGCATCAACTTGAAGGTCGTTATTGCAGCCCCTAGACAACGTGAATGACGCTCGTGTCAGAAGGTTCAAGCCAATTACATCGGAACTCCATATCTCAGCAGATCATTCTCTAACTCAATACACAGATAATCAGTTCCCACGTCATACACTGAAGCGTAAAAAGTAAACCTTTATTACATGCAAGAAGAGGAAAGGAATTCGAAGTGCACGATTAACCAAGACCGTTCCATCAGATGCTCAGAACAGGAAAAAAGAGAAGTAAATGGATTGTGATCTAGGAAAGGAAAATGCATGAATATATTTACATCGTCAAAGAACTAATCACATTGTTATGCCACTATACTGGGACTCAAACAAGGAACGAAATTACAATTTTAATTAATCTTAACCACCAATAGATCAATTATATCAAACAATTGCTCCAAATGATTGGCTAAAAATAAGCATTTTAGCATGATAAGGAGAGGTGGTGAAAACCCTGCTGAGGAATCTGAACTTGCAATTTGGCAGTTCGATTCCTTTAGGCCTCTGAGTTGCAATTTGGAAGTTCGATTCCTTTAGGCCTCAGTTGCATATGCAGGCGACTTCAATCTCTGTGACCAGCTTGAAACCATTAAGAGCTTATGGGTTTAGAAGGGAGAGCAGTCAGCAAAATGATCTAAAGAATATCAGCCAAGATATAATTACATAGTTGATGTCTGGTTAGAGAAGATTTTGATTAAATTGTCTACTGCCTCTGGCTTGAACTTTCTTGCAAAGAAATACTGTGGCCGCTTCATTCCATTGCACAGACACGGCACTAGAGTTTTGTTTCTGCCAACAAAAACAGATATCAATGAATGCATACAGTTCGAGAATATTAAATGGCAGGACACATTTGAAAGCCGAACAGGACTTAAAAGCAAATAGCAGAAAGGAAATAATAAGAGCAAGCTTGAGAAACATAATATAATTCCTGTGAGTCTATGACTGGTGATCAAACTGTTGAGTGAAGAAAATACGAGTAGACTGTCAAATATATGAATTTTGTCATCTGTGAGATATTTCAGGACAGTGACTTGCATTGTGCAAAAGAACTTAAAATATGAATAACATACACAAAAATAACAGTAACAAATGAGACAAGAATTACATGGAGACACTAAGTTTACATTTTTATCCATTTGCTAAACATTCAAAATATTCAGAATATTTATTGTGTTAAAGTCTGGAATAACTCCAGCTTCTTACTTACAAACAGAATTCCATGGAATCAGAAGTCCCACTTTGCTTTAAGTACTTCCTGAAAAGTCGTGTTATGTTTTGTAGAGTGGATTTGGGTCCATTATTTACCCAATCTTGTTACCATGATATTCTGGCGTCTTTTCTTGGCGTGTACTCTTAGTAGGCAGCAGCATACTTCTAACTTTTGTAACTACTTCTATATGTATTTGTCATGTAAATTATTATCTCTTAATGAAGGATTAGGACAAGCCTCCCACCATTGCTAAGGCTGCTGTTTACTGCAGAAACTTCTATCTACAACCACTCATCTCTATTCTTTTGGTTAAGAATTCAAAATATTCACAATATTTATTATGTAAATTCTGGAATGCCCCCAGCTTCTCACTTGCAAACACAAATCCAAGGAATCAGAAGTCCCACTTTGCTTTAAGTGCTTCCTGAAAAGTCATGTTATGTTTTGTACACTGGATTTGGGTCCATTATATACCCGATCCAGTCGTCATCATATTCTTGCGTCTTTTCTTGGCATGCACTCTTAGTAGGTGGTGGCATATTGTAATTTATGTAACTACAGTTATATGTACTTGCCATGTAAATTATTATATCTTAATGAAGGATTAGGGCGCGCCTCCCGCCATTGTTGAGGCTGCTGTTTACCTGCTGAAACTTCCCTCTACAAGCACTCATCTCTATTCTTTCAGTTGAGTGATTTCAGACATAAAAAACCAACGCTCACACTATTTATAGAAGGATTTATTGTCAACGTTTTCCCCAAATTTATAGACGAAGAACAGAACAGCATGAGATGGCTACAGAAAAGAGGAAAACTTCCACATGGATCAGCAGAAGCCAAGACAATGGAGAAAGGGTCACGCAGAGAACCAATGTACTTTCACATCTACAACCAAAAAGACATCATCAAAATATTTTTACCTCAAAAACTGAGCCTCGTGGTTTCCGCAACATATAACAAATGCTATTTGCAAAAGTTGTGGTAATAATACTGATGTTAAACTAAAACAAACTCAAAGTATGACTGTGTAGCATAGACACTAAACCTGGCCAGCAACCATTTCCACTTAAGTTTGCCCCATACAGCCATACCTTCTCATCACTTGAAATGTGTTCCTTCTCATCAATCAGCTGCAAGAGCATGACATCAAAATGTATTATGACGAGAGCCGTTATTATAGTTTTCAAAACAATGAACCATCAAAAAAGAATATGGTGACAAGCTCATACTGTCATATTTTTGAAGAGTTTATAGCTAACATCCTTACCTTCATATGTCACTTCAGACCAATCTACATGCATCACAGACCAATTTGATATGCCTAATGGATCATGCATCTGCAAGACCGTGTCAAAAAACATCAGTATGTTTATATTATTGCATAATTTATGTAAATCCAACCTTTCAAAGCAAAACAGAGAACTATAGTAAAGGCAAACTGTTCAATAGGCTGACAAGGAATAAAGCAGTGTCACAGATATCATGAGATTTTCGAAAACCTGTGATATTTACAAGAAAATCAAATAAAATGAAAAAAAGGAAAAAAATTGTGACATTTGAAGCTCTCGCAAAAGTGAAAATCTTTCAAATTTATCGTGATTTTTATTGATTTATTGCAAGATTTTCATATTTTTTGTTTTTTTGAATTTTTAAATGTTTTTATTATTCTTATTGTTTTTCTTTATTTTTTAAAAATTGCTGAGGTTTCCTTGATATTTACATGAGAAGAACAACTTTGCCGAAAAATACCATAGAAAAACCTTGCTGAAATTTTCCCAAAAAAACAATACTTGTGAAAATGGAATAAAGTGACAAGTAATCTTCATCTGCAATACAGTTGCAGCCATCAGCACCTGGCTGCAACATTAGATGAGAACAAATCAGATTTAATGTATTAGTTCAGAAAATAAAGTTACAGAGGCAATCAAAACCTTACTGAAAACAAAATAATTGTCAATCTTTAGATTTAGTTGGCGAATAGAATAGAACATTCAAAATGTGCACAGGATGATATGCCACAAGAATAATATGGAGAGAATTGCTACATTCTGCTTTTGCTTAGCAGAGGCTTCATTTCTATAGCTCAACCAGG
This sequence comes from Nymphaea colorata, assembly GCF_008831285.2. Taxonomy (NCBI): domain Eukaryota; kingdom Viridiplantae; phylum Streptophyta; class Magnoliopsida; order Nymphaeales; family Nymphaeaceae; genus Nymphaea; species Nymphaea colorata. Next base: position 27,433,306 of record NC_045139.1, on the reverse strand, counting down.
TCAGTTTCCAGATTCTATTGTTTCCTGGATCTCTGTCCTTGTATAACATTGCATCCTGAAAACTAGAATGTGAAAAAATAAAGGAACCACAGTCATCATGTGAAGCCTGAAAATCTTTCTACGCACATGTACATGCACAGCCACAAACGTAGATGGGTAGTGGATACATACCATAAGCACAGAGAGAGGGAGAAAGAGAGACAGAGACAGAGAGAGAGAGAGAGAATTTAATCAAATAAGCAGACACAGAATAAAACTGGTACCTCTTAAGTCTTAAGACTAACTTAACAAAGGATGCAATCTAATATATCATCAAATCACCTTTAAAAGCAGCAATTTCCAATAGAGAACAAACCTACATCAAAAGATGTTAAACAGCTCATTGCTTTGAACCAACAAAAGAAAATAGTCGGGTTATAATCAGAATTTGAAAAAATATGCTTGATACCTCATTGCCTTCATGTTTCACCCTTTGAGAAGTGTACTTGGCCAACTTTCTTACACCAATTGCTTCAGATACATCAACCAATCACATATGTTATTGCACAATATTTAGTGACTTGCAAAGCACCAGATGACTATTGTAGGTCCACCTGGATCTCACATCTCTAATTTGTATGAAGTGTCCCTGTTATGCACAGACCCATCCAAAGCTTTCTAACAAAGCTCCACCTCTTGACACACCAGATTTCAAAATTAAGGATTCCACTTGGTTTAGTAAATTTATGGCTTTCTTAATGCTTCCCTCTTCACATAAGATTGCCAAATGACTGACCAAGGCAGCAGCATCAAGATCACAACAAGAATCTTGTATCAAACTCATCATTGATCCCCTATCAAGCATATCAACCAAAATAGTCCTTGTCTCTTCCATCCTGCCAGTAGCACATAAACCCTTTGCAAGAACCATGTAACCAAAGAAATCAGGTGCAATCCCCTTCGATATAAACTCACCAAAAATCCTTAATGCGCCTTCCATATTTCCTCTTTGGCCAAATCCCTTAATCAAGGCATTGATAGTGTGATAATCAGGCTCAATGCTGCTCTTCTCCAAATCAAGAAGTAGTTCCAAGGCTTCATCCAGCATGCCTAACCTACAGTAACCATTAATTAGTAAGTTGTAGATGAAAATGTTTGGGGTCAAACCCTTATGGACCATCCCTCTAAAAAATAGACGTGCATCTTGCATAAGCCCCTCTCTAGTTAAAGAAGCTATAAGAGAAGAATATGTAACGACTGTGGGGCGTACATTATTTTTCTCTAAAGCATCAAACAAACGGAAAGCTTCAAGCAAACAACCTTCTTGGCAAAGACCATGGATTATTGCATTGTATGTGACAATATTTGGATAAATCCCTCTCTTTCCCATGCATAAACAAAGTTCTAATGCCTGCTTGAAGAAACCTTCCTTCCACAGACTATCAATTAACTTAGAATAAGTGAAAACATCCATCGTTATTTCTCTACCATCAGCCTCAAGAACAAGTGCATATGCGTCTCGAGTTCTACCTTCTTTCATTAGACTCCTAAGAATTAATGTTGAAACTTTTGCCTGCACACCATCCTCCCTTATCCTGACAAGAAACGATAGAGCATCTTTGACATCTTTCTTGCATAAATATATAAACAGAGCTCCACATAATTTAGGATCAATAATCCCATAATCTTTGAGAAACCGACTCAACAGCTGCTGGACATTTCTGCGGTCATTGCTGCGCATAAGTCCTTTAATGATTGATGAATAGTTACTTCTAGTTATGGTGAAGCATTTCCTTATCATTATCTGGCACACTTCAAATGCTTCTCGAAATAAACCCTGCTTGTGAAACCAAATAATCATGCTATTACAGACAAAGGTCTGCTCCTCAATATCTAAGTCTCTCATACATTGAAGAATCCTGAAGACATCATCTGTCCTGCCTTTTTTCCAGTGTGTTTTTAACAGCAACATATAGGTAATAGTATCAGGAACTAATCCTCTTTTAACCAACTCAGCAAATATCTCAACCACTAAAGATAACATTCCTTCCCTGCATAAACCTCCAATCATACAATTATAGTTGGTTGTAGCAGGGATTATAATAGAATGTCTATAATCGTTGAATGTTTTAAATGCTTCATAAATCCATCCACCCTTGCAAAGCCCATCAATAAGAACACAATAAGTAACCGAATTAGCAATGAGCCCCATTGAAGGTAATTTCTTGAAAATCTTCTCAGCCTCTTCAAGTTTGTGCACCATGCACAAAGCTTTGATGAGGACATTACATGCTACTAAATCTAAAGCCACAACAGCTTGATCCAATTTCTGCATTGTCCCCAATACGCCTTCCACATTTTTTTCTTTGCAATATCCATCTAAAATTGTGGTATATGTGTATACATCACCGGCTTCTATGCCCCTTAAAATCTCATCAGCCTTTTCTGTTTTACCAATTTTAGACAACCCATTCATGACAACATTGTAAGTAACAAGTGTTACTGGAACTTTCTTGGACTCCATTTCCTCAAGCAAGCAGAAAACCTGATCCAAATCACCAATTCTACACAATCCATCCATTAAAGTTGTATAACAAGCTTCATCTGCTTGTAAACCAAACTCTTCCATTTTATAAAATAAATCAAATGCCTCATTTAACTTACCCTTCTGGCAGAAACCCCGCATGACCGCAGTGTAAGTTACTAAACTCGGCTTTACGCCACCCATAAACATTTTATGCAAGAAACCTACAGCTTTCTCCACTTCCCCTAATCTACAAAGAGCGTCAATTAGAATAGTGTAGCTGATTACATCAGGCTTGATTCCTAATGCCTTCATTTCTTTATGTTTCTGAAACACCTGCACCAAATCCAAGGCACCCACTCTAACGTATCCGCAAGCCCAACTAGAGTAAAAAATAAGATCGTACACCAATTTCTCCTGCTCGAGCATCCTCACCAACTTCTCAACCTCTTCCATCCTTCCCAGTTTACTAAGTGCATTCATTACAACCGTATACGTAATTAAGTTTGGCCTAACTCCAACGTCAATCATTTTTTCATAAAACTCCGTCGCTAGTTCTGGTTTCCCAATCTTACAGTAACAAGATAAAACTGAACTAAATACAACGTTGTCAATGCGTATTCTTTTCTCAGCGATTTCAACAAAAGCATCAACTACGGAACTCATCTCTCGACGACTGATTAAAGAATTAATCAACAAACTGAAACAGAAACTATTGGGCATAATTCCTCTAGTGATTTGATTCTTCAAAAACTCCATTGCTCTTTCTGGTTTTCCAATTCTACAAAGACCACGAATCAGAGAACTACACATACCGATGGAAGGAGAGAACTCCAAATTCTCCATCTGGGCCACTAAGAAATCTTCCGCTTCTTCGAAATTGCTCTGCTTTAAGAGAGCCCACGTCAAAATTGAAGCCGTGCGGACTCGTAATGGCACCTTCTGAGTTACCCATTCGCGATAAATGCCAATAACCTCATTGGGATCGTGTTTGTTAGAGAGAGAGAGTACGTGTTCCTCGAACTTTTGGATGGCGGGTATCGAACCATGGCCGAAGATGGACCGAGAGGCATGTGTAGAAGAAGAAGAAGAAGAAGAGAGCCTGAAGGAGCAAGAGGGAACATTAGCGGGAGATCTGCTTATTGAACAGCGGTAGAACAACAACCGGCTAGAGCTTCTTGACATCAGACTTCAGACAGACAGATGAGGGAGTGTGTACGTGTTTGCGAGGACTGAGGGAACCGGCTGGGTGGTTTGGGGCCGCCGCTGCGTCAGGGCCAGCGACCTCATTTACCTGGACCATCCATTCTGTAATCGAAGGACCAAATTGAACTGAAAAACCGAGGCCAAACATATTCGCTCTCTCCGCTGTCCATCTCAAACGGACGACCAAGATTGAGCTACAAAGGTTGGGCTTGGATTCCTTCCCTGAGTACGGTGAGGGTTAAGAATGCAGATCAAAGCAGCTCTCTCTGGGAACCTAAAAGGCTCGGATCCAAGTTGGGCATCCTTCAAGGCAAAGCTGAATTCATTTGAGTCGGATCCGGCTGCAAGTGAGATTCAATGGACAGCTACATTCACATCTTGTGTCGAGTTTTACATTAAAGTTATTCTTAGTTTAGCTAATCTGAATTTTGTCTACACGTATATGTGCAACTGAGTATGGCATGAGTTTACTAATTGGCTTGAATTCTCATATCCTAGCTACTGAACTCTTGATCTCCTGCAAACATGGGGTGCGACAAACCTCGTGAGGGATCTCCAAGATGGTCAATGAAGGATGGACTGAGACTGCCAGAAGAGTGTTTGATGCAAGAAATGCCGGGAAATTCGTCGGTTGATGTGGGAGGGAGGTTGATGTAATACCGGAGGTTTCCCTTCACCCAGAAGTATACCAACGGCTGAAGGAGCCGTTTAGATTCATTACTATTGTGAGTTTCTATGAGGGAAGTAGCAGATGGGGGGTGGTATTCTCCTTTGTTTGTTAATATCTAAGGCATTATTGGTCGATGGTGAAGAGCCCCAAGTTTTTTATCGTTGGAAACGGCAGATTCCTTATTAGGTTTAAGTTGGGGAAAACCTTCATGTGGTCCTTAGGAAGAAGGCTTGGATAGTTGGTGGTCGAACCCTAATCGCTAGTTACTGGCATCCAGACGAGGAACTGAAGATCAATCCGTCTCAAACGATTTTGATTTGGGTGCAGCTCCCAAATCTTTTAGTGAAGTTCAGGAACAAATATACCTACGATGGGATTTGCAAAAAGCATTGGATAGAAGTTTCATCGTTAAAGATCCATGCTCCATAGCTTGGGGGAGAAAAAGTTAAGTCGAGATTGCTTTGGAGATTTTGATTGGGGGGGATCTAGTTGAAACCTATTGTCTCCTTCAAATTTAGGGAAAATCGACCATTGTCTCAAGAGATAGTGTATGAGTCCACAATGGTATTCTATAGGAGACGTGGGGCAATAACCCATATGAAAGCAGTGTGCAAGATGAGGGGTGTGATGAGTAATAGGAAGCATGGACCCCCCTAATCCTTGGGACAGAGTTAAAATCCTTTTGAAAAAAGGAGGCTTGAAACTTGGGGCATCATCGCGAGGAGAGTCTGAGATGGCACCGTCTATATGTCTCCAGTCTAACAAGAGATAATGAGAAATCGATGGATGGGAGCAATGAAGGCAACAACATGAGTTGTCTGAACCGGAGATACAAATTGGTGCTCATAAGAAAAAGGGCACAGAGTTGCTCAATGCTAAGGGAGAGAGAACTCTTTGAAACATCCTAGTGGGGCAAGCAGGCCTAGTCCTGGTACTCCCTCTCGTTCATTGTTTCACCATTCCTTTTCTGCCTTACTTTCTAATAAAGTGAAATCAAGCCAGTCCCTGGTTTAGGTTTCAGGTTATCGTTAATCCTCAACCCCAAAAGGAGGTCGATAGATCTGCTTCTTAGAGGAGAGTGAGGATGAAGCAGAGGGGGATGCAGAGAAAAGAAAAGGCAAGTCGGTGGACAGCTTGCCAAGCTGAAGTATAATATTGGGAAGATGAGATGACCATTGCATAGACTCAATCCAAATACCGAGAATGATGCAGGAATAGGATGGATGTTGGTCATTAAAAAAAAAAAGAAAAAGGAAAAGCCAATAAAATAATGACAATTGACAGGGTGTTCTGCCTATCTCGGTAGATGAATTAATGGAAATGGTGAGGGGCTAGGAAATGGATGTAGAAACTGCCTCATCTAAATACCTGCTCATCTTACCAGAATGAAGATTTGCTCATGGAATGTGATCGGGTGGTGAGGGTAGCTACCCCACTTGACCTCATCTCATTGTTTGTGAAAGAAAAGTCTGTATTTGTTTTTTCTTTTTTTCTTTTTTTATGCAATGGTTAATGAGTTTGTAATTAGTTGTCCAGCTTTCATAATCAAGGATGTATAGGCAGCCAACAATGCATCCCAGGGCAATGGGATTGTTAGAACTATGTGTTTGTGTTTATGGGACCCAAGAAGATTGAGCTAGTAGATTGGTCAATGAGTAGGTTTTAAATGAAGGGAAGGTTTGTTTCAATAGAGTTCAACCAAGCGATCACCATTATATGGGTATACATGTCACCAAAAAAGTGAATAGAAAAAGGTGCCTACTTAATCTTGAGGATGCCATTATGATGAATACAATATAGTCATCTACTTTAGTAATTTTAATGCTATAAAAAGTGTTCCTGACAAATTGGGCCGTCTGCCTAATAGCCAAGCTTGCAGATACATCAATGAGTTCATAGGAACTTGTGCTTCTGCTAAGGTGATTGATCCGAACAACAATTATACTTGGTCTAACCAGTGGGCAAGTGAGAGTCTAGTGCAATGAAAACTCGACTAGGCATTCAACAATCAGAGTGGAATAGTTGTTGGGTTGTAATTCTGCCATAAAGTTACTTGTTCGGCCATCATGAGACCATACATGTCTCGTGTTGACAATTTTAAGAATGTAGTTTAGTATATTAGGCACGAGAAAAGGTCCAGGTTTATTAAACCTTGGGTGGAGCTGCAGGAGGTTAGAAACATAATTAGTATATGTTGGCCTAAACCTGGAGAGAGATGCCCTATGTTGAGAGTTGTTGACAAACTCAAAGAAGTTACTCTAAAGCTATTTGTTTGGAACTACCAGGTTTTGGGGAACATCAGCTCTAAAGCTAGTCAACTAATGCAGAGACTGTGTACTCCAAAAGAAAGTAGAGGAAGCTGACTTGTGGGCCAGTGATGAAGAAGGGAGAGTTAAGGAAGAGCTCCAGATAATGTTAAAAATAAAGGCATACTAGGGTGTAACAAGGCTAAAGCAAGGTGGATATCCAAAGGTAATCAAAATGCTATTTATTTTTAGGCTATCACAAGAAGACGAACTATAGCATGAACCATATAACAGCCTTGGTAGTTGATGGGAAGAAATTTGAGATCATGGAGGACATCGTTGGGGCAGCCACTAATTACTTTAAAAAGACTTCTAAATCAGGATGAGGCAATCGAAAGGTTGTTCATTGATCTCAATCTATCAAAAAATGTCACAAGGAGGAAAATAAGGAATTGTTGCAGCTAGTGACAATGGAAGAAGTAAAGAGTGCAGTGTTCAGCTTAAATGGTGAGAACTCGGCAAGGCCGAATTATCCCAACTTATTTTACCAAAAATATTGAGATGTAGCTCATAATGATGTAGGTAACATGGTTATCAATTTATTTGCATCAAGCAGGTTGGCAAACAACACAAGTAAAACTAATTTCGTGCTCCTTTCAAAGTTCAAGGGGCAGAAAAAAATTGATGTTTATAGATTTATTGTCCTGTGCAATAGTCTCTATAAAATTATTCTAAAATTATGGTATTCATACTCAGTATATTCTTACTAGAATCATCAACAAGAACTAGCGGTCTTCCTGAAAAGGAGGCTAATTCATGATTAGGCCCTGTTGGCCAATGACCTAATTGATTGGTTCAAAAAATGGCACCATAAAATGGCTTGTTTGAAGATGGATAACTTAAAAGCCTATGGCAAAGTTCTTGGTAGTTCCCTCAAAAAAACTTTTATCACTTAGGCTTCCATGAAGTGTGGGTGGACCACATTTTTGGTGTGTGTAAAGACCACTTTCTTTTAAGTCCTAATCAATGAAGAGGAAGGCTGAGAATTCAAATGCTCTAGAAGCATAAAACAAGGAGCTTATTTCAAAAGGCTTCCTTGGGCATGTTCAAACAAGGAAGATTTGCAACCCTAAAGTTCTAAGTTATCATTTTGGGGTTGGACATATCATTTTTGCTGATGATATAGTGTTCTTTTGTAAAGGCACTAGAACCTCAATAAGAAGACATTAAATGTTTTATGGAGGAGATAAAGAAAAGGATGGGTTTGGTAGTTAATAACAACAAATGTATTTCAATTCCCATCAATATTTTTGTAGCAAAAGGAAACTCCCTTACTAGCATTTTGAAATTGGATGCTAGTAATCTTTCTCATAACGACCTTGGGTTATCACTATCCCAATGAACCTTGAACGAACAATTGTGCAGGCCCTTGGTGGAAAACTTGGAAAGGAAGCTTAGCATCTGGAAGGCTTCTCTTCTATCTTACAGTGGTAGAATTTGTCTAATAAATGTAACCTATTGACCTTATTTGGATATTGGATGCAAGATTCAATTTGCCAAGGTACGGTCAAGTTTTTAGAGGGAAGCATGATGATAATTCTTGTAGGTAGAAGTTGCCAAGGGGTCGTTTTGATGCCTAATAGAAGTAATTATGGTTTAATAAACAATCCCCTTAGTCTTAACTTAATGGATGCAAAGAGATGTTTTAGTGCTAGCCCCCCTTTCTGGCATGAGTATGGCAATTCCAGACAAGGTTATTGGGTACCCTAGGGAGTTTGATAGCCTAAAGGTAGGCAAGATTCTTATGCTAATAAAATTGAAGGAAGGAAGGAAAAGTGGTATAATTGGATCTAGAAAACTAAAGCTTATGCAAGAACATTATATAGCATGTGAAGGAAACTACTGACTTTTGACTGCCTTAAAAGAATAGGTCTCAACTTTGCAAACCGACTATGTGGACAAGCTAAAGAGTCAATTCACCACATTTTTCGAAGGTGTAAACTAGTTACTGATCTCTGGGGTGGGTTAGTTAGGAAGTTTGGTGTTCACAGCACCAAATTTTTTTTGGTTTTACGAGTGCTCCAAAAAATGGTGTTTTGTTTTGAAATGAAAGAGAAATGGAGTCGCTCATCGGTATGAGGATTGACTGTTCCCGGTGCTTTTACTGGGGTAATCAATTCAAGTGCTAGGTTTATTCTTGATGCAATTCGTTTTAGCTTAAACATCTTTTTTATTCTAAATGTGGTGTTGTGTTTGAGAAAACGTTGAAGATTTGATAAGAAAATTTTGAAAAATAATTTGAGAGTATAAAAATTTTGATTTGAGAAACTTTGATTTGGGAAAACATTGTTTGGAAACATTTGGGGATCACATTTTGAAATCAATTTGGTGTTCTCTTAAAAATTTAAGCAGGTTTGAGATTTTACTCTAATTTGGTTACTACCTAATTAGAACTTCATCTCATCATGCTTAAGTTTCTTTAGAGATGTGTTTGTGATCATTTGTGATGTTAAGTGAATGTGAATGTATGGATGCATTGGTCCGACATGGTTATAAAAAAATGAATCATTCATACCATGACATTCAACTAAGAGCATTCATATCATCACATACAACTATGTTTCTCATTTTATAATTATCATAAATATTTTTAAGAAGAAATAAAAAATTAAAACCTTAAATCATGGAAGAAAAATATTTGAAAGAATGAAAAAGATAAAGACTTTAATATGAGAGTAATAGGGAAAAAGAGAGAGAGAAAGAGATTTTGAAAATCATAAAAGCAAGAGATTTAAAAGATATATATATATACACACACACACACACACACACACACGTATATATATTCATATGTACGTGTATAAAAATTTGTAAAAGTGCATATTAAATCATAAAGAGAGAAAGAGAAAGAGAGACAGTCATGTGCACGTATACGTACATAATATGTATATACATATATATCATCATGAGAGTTAAAATAAAAAAAATGACTTGAAAATAAACTTCAATTTTTATGTAGGCCAAAGAGAAACTTGGACTCATGCAAGAGCCTAAGCTAAATATCGAAAGCCTCATTAGAGGGGGTTATTGCTTTCAAAAATCTTTTGAAAAATATGATTCTAAATATTTTTGTATGTGAACATGAAAAACATTATTAGTTTGTTGGCTACATGAGAATATATTTCTTTTACCGTTGGATATGAAAGAAAATCAAACATACATGAATGAAGAGCAACGTAGGAAAGCACTCATTGGGGTCCCTAATCGAGTGATTAAGAAAAAAACTAAGCATGAGAATGACATAAAAAATGCATATTAACATGTACAAATTCGTAAATGATTTTCTTGGGCTGAACAAGTCTCAACTTCAAAAATCAACATAAGATAAATAACTATCCACCCAAACACTCATTATTGCCATGCATTTGCTCATTAATCAAGAAAATTAGTATATTACGTATAAACATCATCTCAAGCATACAACAAGCATATTTTTTTTAAATAAATGAAGAAATTGAATTTATTTCACTTTACTCATACTCTCGGTGCACTCAAGAGTAGCTCTTGACTCGAGAAAGGAAGTTTTTAGAGCTTTCTTGCACGGCCATGGGAAGGTAGCAAGATGAAATGATAAATAAAAATGAGGACTACATACCTTGAATATAGATGATATTAGGAATGAAGCTCTAAGATGATGATCCTAAGGTCGCTTTGGATGAAGCTTCAAAATGATAAAGATATCTCCTCAAGAAATCCCCTCATGCTCCCTTGAAGAATTTGAAGTTGAAGAGGCTTGCTTCCAAAGTTGAAGAAGAAAAGAACGAAAGAAGAGAGAAGTGGAAAGAGAGAGCTAATAAAAACCCCTAGATTTCAAGTGAGAAAGCATTACAAATTCCCCAAAGGTCAGCCCATGTCCAAGAGGGAGGATTGTGGGGGTATTTATAGAAAGTTTTGGAGACAACAATTTTTTTTTAATTTAACAATATTTTCATGTAAATTTTAAATATTTTTGAATAATTTATTTTTTTAAAAAAATAGGCTTTGACTAAGTGGAATTGACCATTATGCCTGTAAACATCCCTTTAGGGTGTGGGCAGGCTATTGCCCACCCAAAGAGACTAACCCCCCCTCCCCTTGGGGACAGTATTTCACTAAACTGGAGGTCTCGGTGTGCTAGGCACCTCGGTCGATGGCGCGCGGCAGCGTGCAATGCGTTGTTTTGCGCACGCGATAGCAGCACTGTATTTTTTTTTAAAATCAAATAAAATGAAACAAAAGAGAGCTGCTCATACATAAAAAAACATTAAACCATTTTTTTATTCAACAAATGGGTGGCCGACTCCGTTTTGACAGGCTTGTTTTGAATCTGAATTGGGTTTAATTGGTCGTCGACGCGTTCTAGTAAGTGATATAAGCATCAAAAACATATTTTGGTGTGAGGATGAAACATAAAACATAAAGCAAAGGGGAGGTCTCTGCACGTGCGGGCGCTCATAGCACTAGACTTTTGTCGTTTTGAACTTGTTTTTGGATTTTGAGTTTGAAATGCTTGATTCGGATCTAAACTTGGTTTTTGGATCTAATTTGGATCGAAGAGTTGGATTTTGGATTTGAATCTCACGTCTGAAGTTGAGTTCTGAATTTAAATTTTGTGTTTGGGTTCATACATGAGTTTAAAGACTCATTTTGGATCGAATAGTTGCAAATTTATTTTGGATCTAAGATTTGGCTTAGGGCCCAGGAATTGAATCTAGAAAAAATAATTTGAATGCAAATAAAATACACCATTTTTTAAAAAAATTCGGTGATAACATTTGGGAAAAAGAAAACTCCATGGCTGAGTGTATTTTTTGAATTGTAGTTATGGCATAGGTGAAATTCTCATTCAAATGGCTGGCAATGTGCTAGAAACTAGTGTTCCCCATTGCCTTGTGGAAGATCTAGTTAGTTACAAACAATTATTAAAGCATCCAATCTTTCTCATATGACTTGTAGGCATGTCAAGATGCTCTTTTAACCCTGCATTGGGAGGATGAAGATGCAGAGTTGCTCATCATTTGATTGAGGACAAGACTTGTTTGCAAGGAAGAATGCCCTCCTAGGGAGCGAACTGATGTGTTATGTGTTACAAAGTGCAGGCATGGACCACAAAACTCTTAATAGTTGTCTTGTTCCTTCAAGCAATAAAAAAACCCTTGTTAACAGAATGAGGTCTATCATGCGTTGAGGATGAAAAAAGGAGGAAATCCTTTCAACTAATCCAGTTGGCTTAGGCATCTTAATAGCATGTTGGCGAGTAGAAGCGTGTGGCTGGTTCACTGGACTGCAATGCAGAGCAACATGATTGTGAATGGTATCAAGAAGGAGTTGTTTCCTTTTTATTGGAATAAAGATGAGGGAATTCTCTTCCTAGCAGCCTTTCATTGGAACTCTTGATCTCCTTCTGAGTTGTAGACCAGTATCAATAAAATTACGTTTTGAACCAAATTGGTTTTTGAACTAGACTAGTAAAGGCTGCGAATTTAGTGAATCATGTGATTCACCTATCAGCCAAAGTATTTATAAGTCATTTTTAATGATAAATAAAAAATGTATAAAAGTAATTAAAGAATAAAAAATTTAACTACGTTTCTAAATACTGACTACACGGCACTCTTGGCCACATGACCATATGCTACCCCATTTTTGGCACAAAAAATAGCACCCATGGAAAATAGAATTAAGGATGCATCGCTTGATGTGCCCCCAGCCCAACCAGCTATCTTATGTCTCTTGGGACTTCTGATATGCCCTCTCATGCACTAAACATAGGTTTAATAGGCTTGGATTTTATATCTGATGGTGGAATATGCTAAAAGTTCAGTATCTATCAAATGTTGGATGTTACCCACTATGGTTTTTAAATCAGCTGATGGGGCAAAATCCAAAGCTTAAGACCTGACAAGAGGGGTCAAATTTCATGCATGCATCTCATCTTCATGCGGAAAATCATGGCAAGAAGCAGCAGTGGCTAGCGAAGCAATTGTCACTACATCTTTACTTGATAAAGAGAGAGGGAGATTGCAATACACACACACACACACACTTACAAAGAGAGAGAGAGAGAGAGAGAGAGAGAGAGAGATCCTTATTGAGGGTAGCCACTGTCTATATTGCACTTCCTATGGAGCCAAGCTACTAACCTCCAGTGATGGAGATAGGATTTTTTAGCCAAGGGGTACTAGAGCCTCCAACCAGGGTTTGATATGTGCATCACATGTGGCTAGACTCAAGTCCCGCCTCAATCCCAATAAGCTTTTAAAAGGTTTGATGCGGCAGTGGCCCACACCAGCCCCATATAGCTGAATAAGTAAGTGCATTAAAGCTAAAGGTTGACATTAGTAGAGTCCCAACTCGAGGAAAACTAATGATTTGGTTGCTCAAGTAGCAAGAATGAACAAGTTTCATACTCACTTTAGCTCATGCATGGAGATGTCTAGCAACCACTCTTCACATTGACATGTAACATGGTATCTAGCAATCTACATCTGTTCAAGGTTCTTTTTTGTAACATATTCACTAAATCTGTTTTTTTTTTCTAGGTAGTTGCATGATCAATACAATGGATTTTGAAGCATCAAAATGTGGATGATGAAGTCTCATTCTGTTTTTTCTTTTCTTTTTTGTTGATCATATGGTGCAAATAATGTATGACAACTTTTTGAAACACAAGTAGATGAAATGATAAACTTATTTAGCAGCTTTCATTAATCTTGGATTCTGTGACTCTTTCTTTGGATGAACACGTAAAGAAATGGTCAGAATCATACTTTTTGAACTCATGTATGTATACAGTTTCTTGCAGATTTTGGAGAATGGACATTATGGGACTGAAAGTATTAAGCTAAGAATGCAGGTCCTATTTTTCATAAATGCTTTGGCTGTTGTTTTTCTATCTCAATAAAGTTGACACCCATTAATCTTCATGCTGCATGGTTTCTAATGAGCTGAGCACATTTTCCATAGGAAAATGTAGATGCCTTAATCAAATGTGTGCAACAAAATATTGGGTTTAGTCATGGAAAACTTGTGGCAGATACATTATACATAAATGTCTTCTCTACTGGAAATCATTTGAAGCTAAGAGAATGAGTGTTTTTTATTGTCTTATTCAGATTTTAAGTAAAGCAATTTTGGTATATGAACAAATGTTTTTGAACATCTTAAGGACTTTTTGTTACATTTGTTGAAGTTTTTGTGTGCCTTCTGGCCATGATTGGGAGCTTGATCATGTTGTGACATGATGAGAATGGGTAGTTCTTTTTCTTCTCTTGAAAATCTTCACAACTTTTCACTTTGGATGAGATTAACTGATGCAAAATGAAAGCAGAACTAAATCTTGTAACTGGATCTAGTTAGTTTTTTTAATACTTGTAAGTGGACCCAGATCTGCAATCCATCCCTTTCCTCTATATAAAGGGATGTTAGTTCATTTTGTGAGAGTCAAGAAGTTGAAAGAAATGAAATGCAAGCTCTTTTTAGTTTTCTCTGTTCTTCCACACAGTTTAATCATTTGCTTAAAGAAGTAGTTTGTTGTTTTTTTTCTCTCTTGTTCTTCCCTTTCGTAAGTCATAATTAGTGTTAAGCACAGTTTTAGCTTAATCTTGAATGCAGTTGGGTTAAGATGAGTTAATCTTGATCCTTCTTGCATTAATTGGATGCAAGAAAAAGTAGTCAAATCACTGTCTTTAGTGACTTGTCTATCGAGGTCCCAAAAGAGCTTGGCTAGCTAGACTGCCAAGCCAAGCAAGATCTTAACTAGCCATGCAGGATCTTGCTTGACCAGGCAGGATTCGGCCTGGCCATGCTAGGCCATGCCAGCTAGACCAAAGCCACGCTGACCTACCAAACTCAGGCTTGGGCTGGCCAAGGCAGGCTAGGCCTAGGCTGGGTGCGCATGTGCGCACCCTTTACCTTCCCTTGCAAGTATTAATTGATGTACTATGACTTGCGATTCAAGAAATTGTAGGAAATCCTTTTCACAAATCTCACCTCCATTGTCCAATTGCATGGTTTTAATTGAAGTACCCAACTATTTTTCCACCATACATTTGAAAATAACAAAACATTGATGCACATCCAATTTTCTTTTTAGTGGAAAAAACACAAGAACTAAAAAAAAATTATCCATGACTAGTAGAAAAAACATTTCCTTTTCTACATAGAATAGAGGCTGGTCCCCAAACATTCATGTGAATAAGTTCTAAAACTCTTGAAGCACAAAAAATTAGACAATGGACATGAAAGTTTATGTGCCTTTCTAATCAAGCATTGCTTACATACCCTTATTGAAATTGGCGAGCTTATTGAAATAAGATTTAGAGAATTAAGTAAAGCACTTATTGTTTTGTTGGCATGACGTAATTGTTAATGCCGTCCTTCATTTGTCCCTCAAACTGTTTTTGACTGCTGCACCGAGAAGTCCCTCTTGATATCTCCATTAGATCCCAAATTCACTCGAACTAACTAGGTATAACCCATCAAAGCAGAACCTTGTCGGTCTTAAGATCTTTTATAACAAATTCAAAAGGAGCAAACTTATATATATATATATATACACATATATTATTTTCATAATAAAATTTGTCCCTTGAATGTTGACCTTCAGATCTTCTATGTGGGATATGGGGAGGAACTTTCCGCTTACGACCATTGCCAAATGTGAACCAAAATAAGTCTGCTTATTTTTCGTATTTTCGTCGCTCTTGAGTCCTTGACAACATTATTGGTTGCCCTGGTGTTGGGATATCAATATTCATCTCTTGGGTCCTGCAATGTCATGGAGGAGAAAGATGTAGGGATGTCAAAATAAGACTTAGTTGTATGCCCTTTGTCGCCGCAATACTGGAAAGTGACAGGTCCCTTGGAATTTGAATTGTTCATCTGAATTTCATTTTCATGAGAAAAATTGTCATACTCATTCTAACCATGGCTACCTCTGCCGTGGTATCCTCCTCATCATCGATTGAAGGCATGAAAGTAGTTGAAGATGGCAGCCCAACTACTGAAATACCGTCTTTGAATCGAACATGAAGTTCATGGAGGTTCCATATCTTTGAAGGAAGTGCTAAGATGCCGATAGATGCATTGTGCACTGGCTGAGCCAGCGGGGACAGGTCAATTGATATGTTGATATTTGATGACATGCTTGCAGTAGTAGTATGTTCTAAGCCAGCTATAAACGTCAGATTAATCACTTGACTAGGCATTTATGTAAAAGATATTGGAAGTTCAACCTCATCTTTCGTTTGGAGGTAGATAAGGAAAAATGTTGGATGATTGTTGCAAATCTTATCCGACCATGTCTGGAGTCTGATAAAAATATTAGGCCTTTGTTTTGCTTCTGCATGTAATAGTTGTAAGTGACTTCAACCCGATGTAATTGGATTTGGCGACGGAAGCAACAACAAGGTGATTGTTGTTGGAGATTCATTTTCTTACCGAACTTGAACCAATGCCAGTACTGAGTTGATGGAGTTATTAAGGATACCCAACTTGGAAGTTCTGCTCATGTGCTAGTAATTAAGAACAACATGGAAGATGTTTATATCAATCGGCGTAGGCTTTTTTTTTTTAGTTTATTGTCGAAATCATAATATAATAATAGTAATAATATAAGATAATAATAATAATTGCTATTATCGTGATGAATGAGTTGATTGAAAAGTAGACATTGAATTATTCAACACGTACTTATTCTTTGTCCAATAAATCGCTGCAACATTTTGTTCATATTAACATATAAGATATGATCAATATGACTTGGCCGGCAGCCCAAGGATGCTTCGTCGACGGGCGCCATGCGTGGATATAAATATCTCTTTTCCAATTTTCTTCTTCATTTTTTTCTCAGTTAAATTCTAAAAAGCCAAAGACATTCACACGAGTCAGAGAGTTGAAAATATGAGGAAAGGACAGAAGTTTGTGAAGTTGAATACAATTCAACCAACGCAGCCTATGATATCCGTTCGATCGAAAAAGCATTGAATGATTCCAAACTTATCAACAATTGTACACCAGAACAAACCCAACAAAATCAGACTACGATCTGCTCCTTAACTCAGTTGGAAATCATCACTACTTCATCATTCCAAGAGAAAGTGGCATTTATTTCATTGGAACATCAAAGTCAACGAAGAGAAGGTAAGGTGAAGCTATCATGATAACAGATGTTTCTGGATAATCCAAATTACAGGACCTTCTCTTCCAAACTAACCACACCACATCAATATAAAAGAGTTGTTAAAGCAGATTCCAACATTAAAGTTCACCCGTGAGTCTCAAGAACTGCATTATCACATGAGGGATTAAGAAAGCTGTGAACTCGGTCAGACGGATAATGGATTCCCAGGTCCAACCCGGCTGCAAACCTCCATTATTTGAAAAAACAGGATATATATCTTGTTCAATTCTGTTCGTTTTCAGACTAAGATTGGGCTGCCAGGTACCCAATCTTCGATTTATCTTAGCTTGGTACGGGACGCCCGGTCGCTTCCAGGTACCTGGTTCCGGTCGGGCTGGGCCTAGGCTGTAAAAAAGGGGCCTCAAGCTGGCTCGACAACTTCTTGGGTCAAGCCTGACTCGAGCCCAACATTAGCCATAAAAAATTATTTTTATTGTATAAATATGTATATTTTATTAGACATATATGTTTATATATATATATATATATATTAAATATTTTTATTAAAATCGATTCGGGCCAATCTGGGCCCGAGCTTAGGCGTTGATAGCCGGGCCCAGGCCAGCTGAAACTCCACTTTGAATAGGGCAGGACCAGCCCGACCCAAGCCTGACTTTGAATCAGGTTGGGACTGGCCCGATACCCAGCTTTATTTTGGACTCGATATATTCCGATGTCTTATTCGGATGAAAGAAACAAATAAAAAAGAGAAAAGAAAAAAGACTTGCAGACGGCCTCAATATTGGTGAGACCTAGTTTGAATTGGTGAATTTAAAAAAAAAAAAAAAAAAAAAGGCTTGCAGAGGCTTCAATATTGGTGAAATCTAGTTTGAATTGGTGAATTTAAAAGAAAAAAAAGGCTTCCAGAAGGGCTCAATATTGATGACGTCCAGTTTGAATTGGTGAATTTGGACTTAAAACGCGGGCCTGGATGGAACCCAGACCTCGTCCAGAACATCAGGTCATGGATTTGGATCTCTATTTTAACATCCACGTGAACTAGGAAGACTCCAACATAAAAGCAATCGCCTAAGCTCCCCTGGTTCTCGGATCTCTCGTTACGGAACACTAAATTCAATAGTTAAGGACTCAAGGACCAATCAGGTTTGGGAATAAGACAGATAGTCTTTTTCGTTTTCCCATCCGTCTCCAAAATGTCCTGGAGGCGTTTGGTAAGATGAAAACTTTTTTCCACGAACGTATGAGACACATTCACGGTTGCCGCTATCAAACGCCCCCATGAACGAGAATAGCAAAACAGAGGGAAGGAGAGGCCATGACTTAAGTCAGGACAATGTCATTTGAAAAGATAGATGGTTTCCAATTTTAAAATGAAAAGACAAAGTTTTAGCTTCTTCTTAGAAACATGTTTCATAAATAATTTAAATAAACTGTTCCAGCGTTAATAACTAATTTACCAACCATGTTTGTCAAAACGCTAAAACCAAGATATTTTATTCCTGCCATCTGAAAAAACAAGATGAACAAACGCGACCTTGAGTCGGACCGTGTTTGATTTTCGAGGAAGGGAAGCAGGGCGTCCATTCTGGAGTCCCCTTCATACTTCCACGCATCCTGTGTCTGACGAGCGCGTTGGTCTTCCAGCATTCCCATTCCACAGGACGGCCTCTTGCCTGGTTACCAAGTGGATGAGAATGAAAGAGAAAGAGATAAAAGCTGCCAACTCCCTCTTTTTGAATGAGAAACTTGGTCTACCTTTTTCTGTAGTAGGACCCAAAGCTGCCGACTGTTTTCCAAATCAATAGTTCAGTTTCCAGCAAACTCTTTAAATAACTGGCCTTAGAGGTTTTACACTACCAGCCAGCGACAAAATATCTCATCTTAATTGGTTTGTCTCAAGGGAATTTTGAGAAAAAAAAAACCATCACTCAATAACTACATTGGAATCCAGTGAATCTTGTCCCTTGATCTACTATGATGAACGGCTGAAATAAGTTGGAAACAATGTTCTCATCAGGCCGATTAAAACCACTGTAGTTCCTCATTATTCCTCATGATACATGTCTGACCTATTTTTTTTCTTTCTATCGTTTTTTAATTTAAAGCATATTTAAAATATTTGAGAAATACAGGTCAGGTCAAGACGGCAGTTTCGTCATTGTCCTACATCAACAAAGATTAATAAATAAAGAAATAGTTGCTGATTTATTTAAAACTTTAAATATCTAAAATACCAAGCAAGGAAAATGTCAAAGTCGTAGGCATCCAACGTCACCTGTCGGCTCAGACTCATCTTATAAAAGCTCGGTGCCTTGTGGTCTGATGAGAAGAACCCGGAGTGTCGTCATGGGCTGCTTCTCCTCCTGCTTCTCCCTCTCCCCGGCCACCAACTCCGGCACCTTCCGCTGCGTTCGCGTCGTCCACCTCAACGGCTTCGTTGAGGACTTCACCGGTCCCGTCGCCGTCCGGGAGGTCGCCAGCCTCGAGTCGAAGCAGTTCGTCTGTTCGCCGGCACAGTTGAGGTTGTTCGATCCGCACCCACTTGGGCAGGACGCCGTTCTCCAGCCAGGTCAGCTTTATTTCTTGTTGCCTCTCTCCGCCTTCCAGTCCGATACCTCCCCCGTGAACCTCGCCGCCATCGTGGCCCGTCTCACCGCCGCGGCCAACCAGGCCACCAGCAGCTCCGGGTCGGCACACGTCACGTGCTTCTCAAGCATATGGAACCGGAACCGGTCATGCACGAGCATCAACCAGCAAGAAACCGACTCGGTTCAGGCGCGGTTCTCGAGTCTGTGGGGCCAGACCGGTGATTATTCAAGAATCAATCAATTGCCAAGCGATTCGGCGAGTTCAGATCCGGTTCTCACTAGTATCGGCTCGAAGGCGCACACGTGGAAGCCGGTCCTTGAGACGATAGACGAGGGGTCGTTCAGGCTGCTCGAGCCGTAAGCGGTGTGAGTCGATGCCCAAAACTCTTCGCTGCATTTGGCGTGTGCATTCAATTACCGTTACGTTTGGAGGCCCCACGGATGAGTTTATGCCGAGACGAGACAAGTGGACTCGGGTTGCCTTTTGACAATTTGGTTGAGAGTGACCGCTACGACAAAAGAACCGAACCATGAATCAGCCGTACCGCCACCAGGGGATCGGCTTTTAGCCCGCGGGCTGATATTAACGTGCAACCCACAAATGGGACTCGGGGAACCCAATGGTGCTTCATTGACCTAAAATGATGGCAACTTGCAAGGGCACCCAACGAGTTGGTTTTCTGGAAAAGTCCCCAAAAATGGTGAATTGTATGACTCACAACGTGACGCCCTATTTACATAATAAAACATGTTTTTAAGAAATATTCTGCACTTTTTTTTTTTTTTTTGCTTTTATGTTAATGGGTACTTTTTCTTAGGTTTTCTTCCTAGGGATTTTCATTTATTTATTGTATATATGTTTCTTTTTTTCTTTTTTATAAATAAAGATATGAGCCCTAAGCATCATGTTTGGTCAATGTGACTCGAAAAGGGTGCCCAAAAAATGCGATATATATTCAACCACTGTCAAACTCAACAAATATGTGATGTAAGAGGCCGTCATTGTGATGTTGTTGCTAATGCCAAAAAGAAGTTGTTTCCCATAAATATGCACCAACATTAGGGTAGATTCCACAAAATGCTCTAGCTGCCAAATAATCCCTAAAGCCCCTTTGTAACTCCCTGAGAAAAAGTCATCTTGCATTTCAGGCATAAGGCAGGGAAGACCTAATATTGGGCCCCACCTAACTCAAATGGGGATAGGGGCCAAGAAGCCCCTTGCCAGCCAACACCTAACTGCTCCACCTCAAGATTGATTGTCCTGGTAAACTCCAATATATGATTGCCCACGTCTCTACCGGACGGGAAACCATCAATCGGGTGGTTAGTTATCATCAGATCAAATAACATTGAAAAATTACTCGTTGCTTTGAGTTCATGGCACCCCCACAACAATAAGTGATTACAAAGTCTTAGATAAGAGGAAATATTCAACATCAAATGGTTCGCATGCTAGGATTTACTTGGGCAGGGTCTTACGGGTTTGATGGCAATGAAGGCAAGAGGCCCAAGTAGAGGCAACATGGTTTGGTGCCACCCAGTTGCAGTGGCGGAGCCACATATACACGGTGGTGCGTGTGAGCGATTGCCCACACAAGCCTCACAAAGTTTGCTTACATATATATATATATATATATATATATATATAAGTGCTCATAAAGAATTAAATTAATGTACATCTCCACATAGCGCTCAGTTGGTGGAGCGGAAGAATCTGTGCACTTATTCATTACTTAATTGTTTCACCAACAAAGTTGCCTATTACTCAAACCAAAGGAGTTAGCGCCAGTATTGTAAAATTTGTCTCGATGTACGCCGGCATTATCGGCCCATACAGGTAAGGACAGAAAAGATAGACAAAAAAAAAAGGGGGTTCCAATTCCAAATGATCTCTTACAAATATTTGGTTGTTATAACGGCCAAATCGGCTTATATATATGCATTTATTATTATATAATGACTTGGGAAAATTTAATATTTTAGTTCTTAATATGAAAAGCACTTTAACAAAGGGGCCGGGCCATCCCTAACGTTGCGTAGAGGCTGACACGACGCACTATTGAAGGTTTTTAAATGATCGAAACTTGGCCCAACTTTTTAACAAATTAGAGTGCAAGTCAACGACTTCAAAATAACACAACAGAAAAAAAACTAGTGTATTTGAGCATTCTACAAATACACCGGCAATCAGATCATCTCATTTAAATGTTAAGTTGTAAAGTGGCCCCAAAAGAAACAATTGATGCCCAATAAAAACCATCTTAGAGTCAAATGGAAGGCTGGAATGCGATTGTAGCTGGGGAATGACAATTCAAATTTTGAGTGGGATCCCGATTTAGATTGGTTTTTATCAATGTTGTCAAGTGCCATGTGCTAAGCCTCTGAAGCGACGCGTAAGCTTGAGGACAAAATATTGTTTAGCATATAATCTCCGTAAATATAATGTCTAAAATAAAAATAATGTACTAAGATGATTTTGATGCAATCTCAAGATATTCTAGTTCTCAGATTCAGTTCTGACCTTTTGACAACTTAATATTTAAGTATGTTCAGCTCACTTATTAGAGAAAATTTGCAAATAAATATATGCAGAAGCACGTCAAAATCTCGTTCAAACTAAACTAAAGTGACGAATGGACTAATTGCGCATCTTATCTGAACTGGATCCGAGATCCATGACTATATGCATCCGGTTCAGATCTTGGATCACCTGACCCTAAAATAAGGTCGGTTGAAATCATTTCAGTAGGGCAGCCGTTGCCAGCAAAAAGGGTATTTTGAAAATATAAAGATCCGGGGATTAATGGATAGGGTGTTCATAGTTTTCTAATGAATAGATCAAATAATGAAAACCACAAAAAAAGTCGGACTTCCATTTTCAATTAAATATGGATCATGGCATGAATGTTTGGGAGTTGAGGGGTTGGGTGGGGGCTTGGTCTTTCTTCTTGGGCAGGATAAAATATTCATCCTGCTCACCCAAGAATGACAAAAAAAATATGTTAAAGAGAGAGAGATTGCGAGCAAATAAGAACACTTTATACCATTAAGTTTTTTGAAAACTGACATAGATATCAACATAGTTCGTAAACTCATGGCTCGGACTTAGACTGATCAAAGACTAGGTCACTAGGTCAGAGAGTCGACTCGGTGACTTGGCTGGGTATGGTCATAATTTTTTATAGTACGTGTTTTCTATAAATTGATGAAGAAGGTAGGCTTATCAGGACTTAATGTTTGATTTTTTTTTTTCATCGACTAAGTATTTGTATACACTTAGTATAGTTTGTGATATTTCACAATTCAAAATATAACAAACTTTAGTATTGAGCAACACGACAAAAAAGAAAATGTAATTAGTTAACAATCTTACTTGGTGAATCCTGACTCATGGCCCAGTGAATGGATGATCCTAGATGACTCGGGCAACTTGTGACTCGAATAAGCAAGTTTGCCAACCATGGATACCAACAAAATTTTTCTATAGAAATATTGACCGGTCCACTATTTTGGGCACTTCGAATGTTGACGTGACTATTAGAGAAGTGGATCTAGTAGCTGCCAACAATTGGTCTATTGTAACTGAAGTGGACCTCAAGCAAACATGCTAAGGTTGGATCTAACTAGGCTGCTGCTGCCAGCTTCTGCTACGGCTTTCTTCCATATGGATTCAGGTAAGCCTCCTCTTCAACTCATATTGCGATTTAATGATTCATGGTGAACATATGTTTTTCTTTTGAGAAATATTCAGTTTTATCAATTGGCATAAGAGCCAATGTTTATTGTTATATCGTTGCATGTATTGGTATTGTTGTGTTTTTTCATTCATTTTTGTTTGGGTTCTTTCTATCCCTCTCAATCTATGGTTCTCTTATACTAGAATTACTTCCCTATTCTATTGCAGAGAAGCATCACCAGGTGGATGCAGATGTAGAATAACCATCGAATGATGGGTTGAAGATATGACCACCAGAATGCCGAATGGCAACTGGGTGGTGTAATGGAGACAAGGAGAGGCTAGTTCCGCCCCACCTGTCGATGACATAGGCACCATCGCCAAGTGACTAGAAGGGAGGGCACTGGCCTACCCCTTCCGTTAAGAGGACTGTTGACCCTCCTTTCAGCCTAAACTTGACAAGAGGGAGAGCGGCTCGCTCTCTCCTCTCGTTTGTTTGTAAGAGGAACAGAAAAGGGAAGACGATAAGCCCTCCCCTTCTTTGTTCAGAGCGAGCGAGGCAGAGGGTTACATTCTACAGGCCAACACAATGGAGGGCAGCTGTCCGGGCCCCTTCTTTCCTATTGTGCTACATAAGAGCGGTAGAGAAAGGGGTTCCGCATCTAGTGGGACAGCTGGGTGCTATATGATGCCTAACAGTCGTCGAGCGGCCACTTTTGGGAGTGGCTGCACCCTCATGTTAGATAGTGGCCAAAAGCCCTACCCATTCGTCTCGTAATTATGAGCTTGATTCTCTCAGTTCTCCTGTGTCTGAGAGTCTGTACAGTCCTTTGCTTTGTTTTGTATTGCACTTCCTTTGCTTATGTTGAGTCATTTGCTTACGCATGTTTGCTTGTAAGGGAGTACCCTCCCACCGGTCTAAGTGTCATGTATTGTGATTCTTAGTTTTGGGTGGTCGACTTGGGAATCCTGTAAGTGGCTTCGGCCATCCTATATAAGTAAAGTTGAGATCACTCTCCTTACTTATCTTTCTCGTGATGTACAAATTTTCCAAGTTGAATACATTGCGAGATTTCTTTAGTCACAAAGCGTTCTTTATACACTTGTTTTCCAAAACAACCTTTGCGCCCCTTTCGGTGGTTGGAGGCTTACGACAATCAGGTTCTTGTCGTGCCGCACGAGCTGAAAGTGTAAGCCCGTGACAACTGGTATCATAGCCCAGGTTTTGCTCAATCTGGGGAAGTGATTGGATAGTCAGTGTAAAACCACACGCCGGCGATCATTGATTGAAGAGGACGTCCTGACGACTCAATACAATCTGCGACGTGCCAAGGGCAAGGGAGTAGCCCAGTCTGACGAGATGGGTACATCCCAGGGTCAGGGAGACCTGGCCGAGGTGGTAAACAAACTGGTTACTGTCGTGACTACTCATGAAGAAGCGTTGGGCAATGCAGCCGAGTCCTTCGGGGAGATGAAGGATGAGATGAAGATCCTACGGGATCAAATGGCCGATCTTATGGTCATGAATCGGTCACTTACTGACACAGTGAACGCACTGCAAGCTGAAGTCAAGAAACTTCAGATAAAGAACCACACACTACAGCGACAAATCTCTGTAGGTGGAGGTGCCGATAGGCCAGCGAAGGTCGACGTTCAGAGGCCAGAGAAATACAATAGAACTCGGGATAGTCGAGTGATCGACAACTTTTCGTTCCAAGTGGAATACTATCTACATCTGCAAGGTGTTATGGGGGATGACCTTCAGGTCAAGACTGCAGCGATGTTGCTGGAGGGCGATGCTGTGGCGTGGTAGAGACGAAAACGGCTAGACATTCAAAAGGGGATCTGCACAATAGACACTTTCGAGGATTTTCAGCGAGAGTTGAGGATTTACTTCATGCCCCCGAATGCGACACGCCATGCCTATCAGATGGTCGGTGAACTAAACCATACAGGATCATTGCAAGATTATGTGAGGGCATATCAGAGGCTCATGTTAGATGTGCCAGATATATAGGAACAAGATAAACTGAACTGGTTTATTTTGGAACTCCAATCGTGGGCACAATCCGAAGTGGAAAGGAGTAATCCAGAGACCTTGGAGGATGCTTATGTGGTAGCGAAACGCTTGGCCGATACCCAGCGCAAGAGGTACACTAACACCTTCAAGCCCTCGAAGAAGCCTGACCATGGAGAAAGGAAAGAGGATCGACGGGAACGTAAAGATGAATCATCGACTCAGCATCAAGTCGAGAGGAGGACATTCTTTCACAAAAATGACAACTCTCAGAATAGAGTGTTGAAATGCTGGTTTTGCGAAGGTAGCCACTTGGGAAGACAATGTTCGAAGCGTCTAAACAGGAACAATCAGGCAAGCACTTCAAGACAATCTGCTAGTGCGGTACAAGGTGAAGAAGGGGAAGGACCAAAGATGGGTGCACTTCAACTTCTGAACACCCTAAGAAAGGAGGAGAAAGCGAAGGTGATAGCGACACCTTCCAACGAGCTCATGTACCTAGAGATCTTGGTAAATGGAAGGCTTACCATGGCCATGGTAGACACGGGTACCACGCATAACTTCATCTCAGATGAGGAGGCGAGGAGATTGGGCCACACCCTTGAGAAGGGAGAGTTATGCATGAAGGCGGTAAACTCAGAGGCAAAACTCATCCACGGTGTAGCCCGAGATGCGGTTGTGAAGATTGAGAGTTGGTCAGGAAGAACCAACTTCTCGGTGGTCCCGATGGATGATTTTCGGATGATCCTAGGAATGAAGCTCCTCAATACAGCGAAGATGGTTCCGATGCCGCACCTGCGAAGTATCAGTATCATGGATGAGAAGTCTCCTTGTATGGTCCCAACAATATCAGTTAAGAGAGATAAGGGTAAGGCCGCAATGATATCCGCTCTTCAGTTGAAGAAAGGCCTGAAGCACGGTGTAATGACTCCCCTGGTTTGGTCCCAGAGGCGCTTGAGCCCGTCTTAGCAGAATTCGCAGGAACAATGCCTGCGGAGCTCCCTAAACAGCTGCCACCTCAACGTGAGGTGGATCATGCCATAGAACTCATTCTTGGTGCCAAACCCCTGGCAATGGCACCTTATCGAATGGCCCCTGCAAAATTAAAAGAGCTTAGGCGACAGTTGGACGAGATGCTAGCTGGAGGTATAATCAGACCCTCCAAAGCTCCTTTTGGTGCACCAGTGTTGTTCTAAGCAAAACATGATGGCTCCAAAAGGCTATGTGTGGATTATTGAGCGCTGAACAAGGTAACGGTGAAGAACAAGTATCATTTACCTTTGATTGCAGATTTGTTTGATCAACTAGGCGGAGCTCGAGTATTTTCCAAGCTGGACCTCAGATCGGGATATTGGCAAGTTCGGATTGTTGACGGTGATGAGCCAAAGACAACTTGTGTCACTCGCTACGGTGCGTTTGAATTCTTGATAATGCCATTTGGGTTGACGAATGCCCCACCCACTTTTTCGACTCTAATGAACAAGATATTTTATCCGTACTTAGATAAGTTCGTGGTAGTCTATCTTGATGATATTGTAGTGTACAACGGCTCAATGGGAGATCATGTGGCTTGCAGATAGTGTTCAAGGTGTTGGAAGAAAACGAACTCTATGTGAAGCACAAGAAGTGCTTATTTGGCCAACAAGAAATCAGTTTTCTTGGTCACATTGTCAGAAAAGGTAAGCTGTGAATGGACACAGAAAAGGTGATGGCTATTCAGGATTGGAAACCGCCAACCAATATACCGGAATTACGTTCTTTTCTCAGTTTGGCGAACTACTATCGGCGATTCATTGAGGGGTATTCTTTGACAGCTGCGCCTCTCACTGATTTGCTGAAAAAGAACCGAACTTGGGCTTGGGAAGAACTTGAGGAAGATGCCTTCGAGAAATTGAAGAGGGCCCTGACGCAGGAGCCTGTGCTCAGGTTATCCGACCACTCGAAGAAGTTTGAAGTCTACACAGATGCGTCAGATTTTGCTATTGGCGGAGTGTTGATGCAGGAAGGTCACCCGGTTGCCTATGAAAGCAGAAACTTAAGGACGCGGAGCGTCGGTATTTTGTTCATGAAAGGGAGATGACAGCCATTATCCACTGCCTTCTACATAGAGGCACTACTTGTTGGGAAGTCAATTTGTGGTAAAGACTGATAACGTAGCTACAAGATACTTCCAAACTCGAAAGAAGTTGAGCCCAAAGCAGGCCCGATGGCAGGAATTCCTTGCGGAATTCGATTTTGCCTTGGAATACAAGGCAGGGAGGACAAACGTCGTAGCCGATGCACTGAGTCGGAAAGCAAAGTTGGCAGCTACTCGGACAGCATCATCCGAAGCACAACTTGGGAGTGCTCTTCTCGGGCAGATTCGAGAAGGCATGAAGCAGGACCCTGTGGCCAAGCACTTGGTCGTGACAGCTGAAGCGGGAAAAACGCGACGATTCTGGTTGTGTGATGGACTTCTGATGGCAAAATGAGGACGGGTTTTCGTGCCTAGATGGGGCAACCTTCGGCGAGAATTGTTGAAGGAATGTCATGACTCGTTGTGGGCTGGCCATCCTGGCCAGGAGTGGACGCTCGCGCTCCTTGAACGTGGTTACTATTGGCCACAGATGCGCGATGATGTTGAAGCATATATGAAAACATGCTTAATTTGCCAGCAGGACAAGGGAACGAATCAGAAGTCTGCCGGTCTCCTGGAGCCTCTTTCTATTTCAGAACGTCCGTGGAAATGCCTCTCTATGGACTTCATCGCCAGTTTACCCAAAGTTGACGGCTTCAGCTCTATCCCTGTGGTTGTGGACAGATTCTCGAAATATGTCACCTTCTTCCCAGCCTCTAAGGAATGTCCCTGTAATCACCCCAAATTTTTCAAAAAAGAGGGCTATTAAAATTTTAGGTCTATTATTTTTAAAATAAATTTTAAATCCAAGTTTAGATCCAAATCGAGAATTCTAAACTCAAATTCCAAATCTGAATTCAAATTTCGAATTTTGGCTCCAAAACTCATTCCTCTTGGATTCAAATCTTGAATTCAAATTTCAAATTTTAGCTCTAAAACTCTTCCCTCTTGAATTCAAATCCTAAATTCAAATTTTGAATTTTGGCTCTAAAATTCTTCCCTCTTGAATTCAAATATTGAATTCGAATTTCGAATTTTGGCTCCAAAACTCTTCCCTCTTAAATTAAATCTTGAATTTGAATTTCGAATTTTGGCTCTAAAAAAGTTTTCCCTCTTGAATTCAAATATTGAATTTAAATTTTGAATTTTGGCTCCAAAATTCTCTATAAATACCCCCACTTCTCCCCTCTTAGGTAAGAGTTAGCCTTGGGAGAAACCCTAGAGTATTCTTACTTAAAGACTTAGGGCTTCTCTTGAGTTCTTTCTCTCTCCCTCTTCCTCTTTCTATTTCTTCAACATCTTGGGAGCTTCATTCAAGGTATGTCCAAGATTATTGAAAAAAAGATGGATCATTTCCAATATCAATCACATTCGAGGTATTTAATCTTCCTCTATTTCTATTTTCATTTTTTCCTCTCTCAATGCCATTTTCAATATCATTCATATCCGAGGTATGTAAACCTCAATTTTCATTTCATCATTTTCTCTCTTCTTTCTCTCCCCATGGCCATATGAGACAGCCCTCAATCTATATTTTTAGAGTCAAGAGGCTATGTTCAAGTGCACCGGGAGCATGAGAAGATGAGATGATATTTTATGTTTATATCATGCAATCTTTCCTTTTCATATCATCATTTTCCTCTTGCCATCTTCCCATGGCAGTGCAAGATAGCTCAAATGATCCCGAATCAAGAGCTACTCTTGAATGCACCGGGAGTATGAGCAAGATGGAACAAAATCCATATCTTCATTTATCTCCAAAAATATACTTGATATAGTGTCTTCATTCATCATTCATGCTTGAAATGATGCTCATGCATGATATTCTAATCTTCCATTTATATGACCCAATGCACGATAAGAGTGAGTGTTTGGGGTTGGGATTTCTTCTTGTGATTTTTGAGGTTGGGATTTGTCCAACCCGGGGAAAACCTTCACGAAATATTTATACGTTAATATGCATTTACATGTCATTTTGCGCTAGTTTCTTTCCTAATCACCCCATTAAGAGAAGTTACTCGTTATATTGCTTGATTTTCTTCCATACCCAACGGTGGAAGAAATATATCCCTTGTGGCAAACCAAATCATAACATTCCATGTTTAAATATGAATCATATTTTCCAAAACACTTTCAAAAGAAACTTCTCTAATGCGGCCTTGGAGACTTAACTTAGGTTCTTGCATGAGCCTAAGTTCCCCTCAGGCCTATATCAAAAATTGAAGTTGGCTATTTTTAATTCATTTCTTGATTTTAGTTATCATGAAGACAAGTACGTATATACATGTTGTATATGTATATGTGTACATGACCATTTCTTTTTGTCATTTTCTTTTTATGATTAAACATATTCTTTTACAAACTCTCATATACGTATATATAAATATAAATACGTGTATTCCATTTTTAAATCTCTCTCTTTCAAAAATGATTTTTTCTTCTCTATTTGATTTAAACATCATTTTTTACAAGCTTTCATATACGTATCTATACATATATATATACATATATATGTACGTATATATACGTATATGAATACATATCTCTCTTTCTTTTAAATATTTGATTTTATGATTTTCAAGATCTCTTTCTCTATATCTCTCTTGAGATGTAGTCTTTCATACTTTTCGTTCTTTCAATATCTTACCATTTAAGATTTTAATTTTTCATTTGCCGACTTCATCAAGACCACAAACCAAGTAATGACCCAATATTGAATTCATGCTTGATAGGTCTACAATCCCAATCCATTTTCAAAAACTTTTCTTTCATATATATGATATTTACAGAAACAAAAATCTTAGATGTATGTTGTGGTAGGAATGACTTTAGATGAATGTTGTGGTAGGAATGTTTTACATTCTTCCAATCATATAGGATAAATGCATCCATGCATTCTCACCCACTTTATTTCACTTATGATCACAAGCACATCTCCAAAAGAACTTAAGCAAGAGGGGATGAACCTCTAAGTAGGTGGTAACCGAATTAGAGCAAAATTTCAAACCTACTTAAAGTCTTAAGATAATACTAAAGTAATTTCTAAATGATTTCACAAGCTTTTCAAATGATATTTGCTAATTCCACTTTTTCCTCAAAATATTTCACATTTTCAAACAACTTTTCAAGAGTCTTTTCAAAAGTTTGAAACATCAAACTTTCAATATTTTCTACACCGCATATAGAATCAAAATGATGTTTAAGTTAAAATGAAATGCATCAATGATGAACATAGCCATTGGATTGATTACCCCCGGTAAAGGCACTGGAAACGGTCAATCCTCGTACCGACGGGCAAGTCCCTTTTCTTTCCTATTTCAAAACAAACCTCATTTTTCTGGAGCATTCAACAACCAATGAAAATTTTGAGATGCAAACAGTCCCGCAGAGAAGACGGCAGAGTTATTTGTGAAGCATATAGTCAAGCACTGGAGTGTGCCGAAAAGCATTGTCAGTGATCGGGACGCTCGTTTCACAGGGAAGTTTTGGCGCAAAGTATTTCGTTTGCTGGGTTCAGATTTATTATTCTCAACGAGTTTCCATCCACAAACCGATGGCCAAACTGAACGGATCAACGGATTATTGGAACAATACCTTCGGCACTATGTCAGCGCGAAACACAAGAATTGGGTGAAATTGTTGGATGTAGCTCAATTTTGCTACAATTTATAGAAGAGCGAGTCTTCTGGACATAGTCCGTTCGAGATAGCCACTGGGCAACAACCGTTGATACCTCATACCCTTGCAGCCCAAGAAGAGGGACAACATACTTTTGCCTACCAGTTCGTTCGTGATTGGCAGGAACAGACGAAGATGGCTAAGGCGTTCTTACATAAGGCCGCCAAGAAAATGAAGAAATTTACAGATCGGAATCGAAGGCCAATGGAATTTCGAGTTGGTGACCAAGTCCTCGTGAAGCTCTATCCTGACCGCACGGTCCTTTTCTGTGGTCGACATAGGTCATTAATCCACAAGTATGAGGGACCCTTCACAGTGTTAAAGAGAATCGGGAAGTTCTTATACAAGGTAGACTTGCCTCCAGACTTTAAGGTGCATTCAGTGTTTCATGTCTGTAACCGGAAGCTCTTCTACTTTGATGAGGAAGACCCTGAAAGAAGCATCCCAGAACGAGACCCAATCTTACAGCGAGCCCCGTCGACCAAGCAAGAGGCGGACCGTCAGATGGAGGAGATCCTTCGGCACAAAACAAACTATCTAGGGGAGCCGAAGAAGTACCAAGTGAAGTGGATAGGCGAACAAAATCCTACCTGGGAGTATGCATTCCGTATGAAGCAGCGCTACCTCCTAGAAGTCAAAGCCTATCATGAAGCTACTGGCGCCAATGATGGCGCTTGATTTGAAGGGGGGAGCCTGTTCCCCTGTGTCTGAGAGTCTGTACAGTCCTTTGCTTTGTTTTGCATTGCACTTTCTTTGCTTATGTTGAGTCATTTGCTTACGCATGTTTTCTTGTAAGGGAGTACCCTCTCACCGGTCTAAGTGTCATGTATTGGGATTCTTAGTTTTGGGTGGTCGACTTGGGAATCCTGTAAGTGGCTTCGGCCACCCTATATAAGTAAAGTTGAAAACACTCTCCTTGTTTATCTTTCTCGTGATGTACAAATTTTTCAAGTTGAATACATTGCGAGATTTCTTTATTCACAAAGCGTTCTTTATGCACTTGTTTTCCAAAACAACGTTTGCGCCCCTTTCGGTGGTTTGAAGGCTTACGGCAATCAAGTTCTTGCTGTGCCGCACGGGCTGAAGGTGTAAGCCTGTAACGCTCTTTGTCAATCTTCCCTCCCTTACGGTAACCTCCCATTGGGATATGGGAAAACCTATGAGGCAGCACTATTTATGCCCAACAATACTATGACTTAGGGCTTAATTACTTGATCTCCCTAGTCAGGCACCTCATAGAAGGAAACCCGAAAGTTCACATTTCATCTTCTTCATCAACGATGGTTGTTGTTGTTGCTTTGTTATTCATTGGCAAACACTACTAGTGAAAGTGCTGCAAAGTCAAGATTGGAGAACAGGTGTCATTCCTCTGCTCAGAACCCAACATACAAACATTGGTATCAGACCTTTGTTTGTCAAATTTCCTGTAAGTGAAATCCGACCCCTATGGTGCCTGTGACGCCTATGAATACAGTCTGCGCACATACATATATGTCCATGCTATATAATATCAGACAGATTATATGAAGCATGCTAGTCGCAACATATATGATATTTTTTTTTTTCGGATTCAAAATACAAGTTTGTGCTTTGTCCTCTAAGTTGTACTTCTGTATCAGAGAATCTCAAAGAGACAAAGAGCATAGTCAAGCCCTAGAGCATGCATATCTGTCAAGTATTATGGAAGAAGATTTCGAAAGGAAATAAAAGGCGAATTATAAATAAGAAACCATAAACCATTAAACCTTAGAGCGCACAAAAGATCTGAGAGAAAGAGCATTACCTCAAATGATGTCTGCTGTCGAAGAGCGCACTGATTATCTTGTTCCGGAGATGCGCAAAAGCTCAAAGTTTGCACTGTTGTTCCTTTTCGGACCATCCAAAAGCTTTACTGTTTTCTTTTTCGACAATGGCAAACAAGTCCCTTCGGTAACGATCCAAGAACCAAAATAGAGGGCCCTGACCGGGTCTGGTCCTCAGCCAGTGTTTTTTGCTTGCCGTGTCCAACGAAGGTGCTTGACTAGGCATTGGTGTTTGCCTGCTGAAGCTCCAGATATTCTCCTCGCACAGACTCAAACCTTGTTGTGGCGTGAAAATGCCCAAGGATGCTAGCTGCTCGTTGTAAGTCGCTCCGGCTATCTTCATCATGACAAGAAGCAGAGGAGGTTGCCTTCCTCATGGTAGTGGCGGCATGTTGGATAGTGGCCAAGAGCCCTACCCATTCATCTCGTAATTGTAGGGGGGCTCACTTGAAGTTACGAGCTTTAATTCTCTGCATAAATCTCTCACTCGCCGTAACTGCTCGCTGGGCTATGGGAAAACCTATGAGGCAACACTAATATAATTAGATAGTCATGTGTTATCAAAAATGTTTACGCCGTTCGAGATCCTTTCAAAAGTCAGTGGATGTGTTTATGAGAAGAAAGGCACTCTCGAAAACAAGGCATTTGCGAGTAATATGTGAAAATCTTTTTTTTCTAGCTCAGTGTAGCAAATAACACAAGCAAGAAAATAAAAGAATTCTTAACAACATTCTCATTAAAAGTAAAAATTAAAATTCCATGCAGCCAACATGGATCATTTGCTTCTAATTGTGATTCCCAAATTTTTCGCAAATCTAGTGTATATAAAAAAATATCGGCAAAATTAAATATCTTACAATCAAGATATTTTCTTGATGACATTTTTATGATTTTTGATGAACTTATCACTTTTTTATTAGTTTATCGTTTATTTTATCTTTATATCATTTTTAGGAATTTTTTAGTTTTTGAAAATTTTTAGAAAAAAATTCTAAAATTCCAAGAAAAACATGCCGAAAATTAACCTAGAAAAACTTGTGCACAATGATATCAGGCCAGCCGAGAACTAATTATATTTCAAAGATGTGAGGCTTGCCCTTGCACTCAAATCATGTTGATATTCCATGCAATTGTTGTGATGCTTAGAGAAAAAGAAGGAAAATTATAAGTACATTTATCCAATATGAACCAGCGAGCACATGAGAGAGAGAGAGAGAGAGAGCATCTCTTAGATACAAGAACAAATTGCAAAAAGAAAATATAAAGAATGAATTATACAAGATATCAGCACTGTTGTCGGTCGAATGTGTCTAGCCCGGCCAAGCCAGTAAAAGGTGATGCTGCTTGGCCAGCTTAGGCATAGTTGGAAGGCATGTGGGATCAATCGGTCGCCAAGTCAAGCAGAAAGCAATGCACGTGGAATGTGCAGCACGGTGGTGCAGTGACAAGGCGTTTAAATGCATCAAGATCAACAGTCCCTTTGGAAGTGCAAGTCCGTCGTTGGGGAATCCAGTGGGTTCCCCACGCGTAGTGTTTGGATACACAAGGGGGTGCGCGTGGGTTAGGGACAATTTCTCCAATGGGCGCATGCGCTGCGTTCCACAACCGCATAGAGTCACGCGGGGGTGAGCAAGTGAATGCTCATCGTCGAGTAGGGCAATGGTCGACCGCCTTACTTAATGACATATAGTCGTCAACTGGCTTCGGCTGGGGACTTCCTCCCAAGGGAAGTCTACCCCCACCCAGATTTCATTTGGATGTAGATAGGCACTTGGAGGAATGGCGAAGTTCTGACAGGGCCTCATGGCCACGGCTTGCCGATGGTCGACAATGGTATAAACCTAGGTGATGGTGTGCCGAGTGCTTAGCACCCCTTGTCTAGTCCACAGTCCCGAAGAAAAGATGAATGCTTCCGCTAGCTTAAGAGAGAGACGGTTGGCCGAAGGCTTTGGGGAACGCCTTCGGTGCCGCGCGGGCTGCAGAAACTCGGCCCGTGACAAGTGATATCAAAGCAGACGATTTCTCGAAGGGAACTTGAAAGATGAGAACGCTGCGATGATAACAAACAAGTGGTTCAAAGAAAAATGTTGGCTTGTTTGGTGCCCTAAGGGTTCAGGCAATGTTCATCGGCCACTGGTTCAGGTGACCGCGTTGGTGTTGGCCAGATAGAGATCACACGTTCCGAAGATGGTGTCTGGGTGTCAGGAGCAGAAGGGCCAAGAGAGCCGCTCACTAAGACAGATAGGGTGAGACCCGACGTGGAAAAGGATTGTCCAGAAGGGCAAGTGCCCTTAGTGTTGACATGTCTCGAGGAAGGAGCATGTGCACGGGTTGGCAACACAGCTTGGAAGTTTGAAACTTAGTGGTCGTCGGATATGGTTCGGACTTTACTAAGAAAAAATGCATATAGTGATAGAAAAGTGGGATGATGCTAAGGAATGGACTAGAGGCAAAACACCCGATAAGGCAGCTAGCCACGACGTGACGGGTGCGTCAACCAGACGAACGGATGAAGGCTCAGTTCAAAAGAAATCAAGGGAACGGTAGCTGAACTTCTATCGCTCGGGGCAAAGTCACTGAGGTCAGTGACGATTTTGGCGGTGGGAGAGTATTGCTGGTCGACTGTGTCTAGCCCGGCCAAGCCAGTAAAATGTGATGTTGCTTGGCCAGCTTAGGCATAGTTGGAAGGCATGTGGGATCAATCGGTCGCCGAGTCAAGCAGAAAGCAATGCACGTGGAATGTGCAGCACGGTGGTGCAGTGACAAGGCGTTTAAATGCATCAAGATCAGCAGTCCCTTTGGAAGTGCAAGTTCGTCGTTGGGGAATCCAGTGGGTTCCCCACGCGTAGTGTTTGGATACACAAGAGGTTGCGCGTGGGTTAGGAGCAATTCCTCCAGTGGGCGCATACACTGCGTTCCACAACCGCGTAGAGTCACACGGGGGTGAGCAAGTGAATGCTCATCGTCGAGTAGGGCGATGGTCGACCGCCTTACTTAATGACATATAGTCGTCAACTGGCTTCGGCTGGGGACTTCCTCCCAAGGGAAGTCTACCCCTACCCAGATTTCGTTTGGATGTAGATAGGCACTTGGAGGAATGGCGAAGTTCTGACAGGGCCTCATGGCCACGGCTTGCCGATGGTCGACAATGGGATAAACCTGGGTGATGGTGTGCCGAGTGCTTAGCACTCATTGTCTAGTCCACAGTCCCGAAGAAAAGATGAATGCTTCCGCTAGCTTAAGAGAGAGACGGCTGGCCGAAGGCTTTGGGGAACGCCTTCGGCGCCGCGCGGGCTGGAGAAACTCGGCCCGTGACAAGCACAATAAAACAAAATAATAGGGTGGGGAGAGTGGATAGATGGAGTGGCAGAATCACCCAACAACAAACGAAGGATGGTGTCATAGCCGAGTAGCAAAGTGGACATCTCCATGCACAAGGTGTGCCACAGAATCCGGCGATGAGAAGGTGCCCCTGAAGACTCTGTTGTTGCGCTCCTTCCAAATTCGCCACCAAGAGGATATGAGCCACAACCTCCAAACACGACCCAAGGAAAAGGACAGGTGGGGGGAAGGACAAAAGAGAAAAAGAAAGCAAATGAAGAGTAGTTTCGGAGCCTACTAATAAAGGAAGGTCATGAAGCGGCAAGAACACTATAGAAAAAAGGATAGGAGGTAAAAAACTGAACCCGAGACTCAACCACGATGAGACAGAGGATACATTAATTACCTAAACTAATGCCAAGGTGCTATAAGTGGTCAAAAGTATTGATGTTGTCAAAAAGAAAAAGCCAGACAAAAGTAATGGCATGAGGAGAGGGGCTAGAAGACTAAAGGGACCAGAGTGAGAGTGACACAACAGAAGAACCAAAGGAGGCCAACTAGCAAGAAGAAAAAGTGAATCCACTAGAAGGCAAAAGAGGCCAGGATTGGGGGGGAGGGTGAGCGATGAGATGACAGCGAGGCAGAGGAAAAGGGAAAGGGCGGAAATCAGGCCGCACCAAAAGTGAGAAGGAGAGTGTGAGAGATGAAAATATTTAATCACTAGGGGATGACATATCATATTTGGAACAGATGAAAAGGGTGATAGGGGAATGCTCAGTTGTCAAACGTCACCACCAATAACACAAAAAGGACTCACACGCCCAATTAAAGTTGGTAGCATCGGCACCGCCAAGATAACATGAAAGGACAACCATATCCCAACGCGCAAGACAATCCGAACGCCGATCACCATCCCAGATAAAGTTACAAATGATCCTATTAAACCTTCTTAGTACAGCCACAGAAGGTCGAAAGACCACCAGAGTATAGAGGGAGACAAACACAAGACAATGTTGACCAGTGGTAATATGACCTAGGAGGAAAAACAATTTTTCTTGTCAACAATAGAGGCGATCCACAAGCTTTTGCTTCACTCCATCCCAAAAAAAGGCCATAGGAGATGACAGTGTAATCTGAAAACCCAAGTGATCTATGGGTAGGCCAGCAGCTTTACACCCAAAGCAAGCTTCCGCAAGAAGTATTGTACCTGGATCCGCGTGAAGGAAAGGAATGTGACATTTATAAAAATTAATAGACTGATCCAAGATGAGTTCAAAAACTCGAAGGATGAGCCAAGTTCTCACAATCTATTAGCAAGAAGCAGTGCCAAATAGGAGAAAGTTGTCAGCATACTGGAGGATAGAGAATGTTTGTAAGTGGGGGGAGTAAATGTAGTGTGAGGAATCGAAGGACCGCAACGTGATGAAATAAGGCAGAAAAGCACTCAGCAACTAAGTTGAAAAGCAAAGATAATAATGGACAACCCTGACGGAGGCCGTGACTGAGACAGAAGAATTTGCCACACATCTCATTGAAGGAGACCACAAGTTGGGCCCTAGTGACAAGCGAAAGGATCCACGACCAAAACAATGGACCAAAAGCAAGGTAGGTGAGAAGGTCATATAAGAACTCCCAACTAATCGAATTAAAAGCATTAAAGATATCCAACTTAAGGATGAAGGAGGAAAGACACAAATAGTAGAGGGAGTGAACAACCTCCTTGATTAGTTCAACAGCATCATGCAAACGTTGACCCTTGATGAACACAACCTCAAAGGGTTAATGATAGAAGGAATAACATGCACAAGCCGCATGGAAAGCAACTTAGCGATAATCTTGTAGGGTGTGCCTAATAAGGAGATCGGGCGAAAGTGAATGACGTCCATAGGGTTAGGACATTTAGGTACCAAGACGTAGGTGGTTTGATTAAATTCCTTAAGAAAGATAGAGTTGGAGGCAAATCTGTCGCAAAACATGAATACATCAATGCTACAAGCCTCCCAAAAGGCGCAAAAAAACTCAATAGAGAAACCATCAATGCCGGGAGCCTTACTAGAGCCGAGGGCCTAGATAGTGTTCTTGATTTTTTGGTGCAGGAATGGCCACTCAAGAATGATTGCACATGAGGCAAAGAGGGAGGAGAAGTGAATGCCTCGCAGCGGGGCACAAAAGCGAAGAGGCTTAGAGTAGAAATCAAGGAAATGAACAGACAAAAACAGGAGAATGTCGTCACTAAGAAATACTTTATACCTAATAACCGTGGACTAAAGCAACGTCTGATGGCACCTTTGAGAGGCGGTCAAGTGGAAGAACATAGAATTCTGGTCTCCATACGAAAGCCAACCCATCCAACACTGCTACCAGTGGATAGACTCCTTAATCCGCTACTCCTGAGCAAAACACTGAAGACATAGGAGACAAGAAGACTAATCCACAGAAAAAAATTGTCAAATGATTGGAGGGACAGGATCATCTCATCCCAAATGGTCACCTCAGAAAACTTGCCACTCTGGAAAATACGTTTCCAAGTAATAACCTCCCTCCTAATGCAATGCAGCTTACATAAAAGCCTAAAAGCAGCCCACCTACCATTGATGGTGCGAGCCCACCACCTAGGGATGGCAGCCACAAAGGACTCATCCCGGAATCACCAAAGTTCAAAGTGGAACTGGGTGTGCCCTGTTCCAGCCCTACCTCGAAGAAGTGAAAGAAGAAGCAGATCATGATCAGACAAGTGCCTCGATCCTAGAACCAATGATGACGATGGAAAAACAGAGAATAACTTAGGCATGAGGAAGGCATGCGGTCTAGCCTTCGAAGGATGGGAAGATTTTATTGTCGGACCAAGTAAGCTTCCCATTATTCAGAGGCACGTCAAAAAGGCCTAACTCATCAACGAACGAGTGAAAGACAAACATACATAGACGGACCAGAAGTGACAAGGAGGAGGGTCAGTAAAGCTAAACAAACAATTGAAGTCCTCTACCAAAAGCCAAGGCAAAGAAGCAAGCTCACGAGCATGATGAAGATCAGCCCACAATTGGTCACGCAAGGCCCCAATGCAAGGACCATAAACCGTAGTAACTAACACCGGGCCAATGGGATAGAGACCATTGAGGATGGCTGAGATTGAGTACTTAGCAACATATACAACAACCCCCGTAAGAGGTGAAGACCATGCCAATGGAATGCTGCCAACGACACCATTACCCGGAAGGTACCCAAAGGACGGTTGACATAATAAGGTACAAACATAGACATGAGAGAGTACAGACAGCTTGGTCTCCACCACGATAAGCAAGGAAGGCCCATGTTGACGAACCCAAGAAGAGAAGTATCTATGGTAATAATGGGCACTCAAGCCACACACATTTTAACATGCAACCCTCATGGGGAACCATGTGAAGCAATGCACACCTGGCCATCCTAGCAGCACCGAGAGGGAGGATGGAGGCCACAGAAGCCCTAATCCAATACAATTCTTGCTGCAACCTGGCAAGGCTGGAGTGGGAGGCTGGCGCGATAGTGACAAAAAATGATGAAAGCAAGAAATCAAGTTGTTCCTATGGAACTGAGACCTTAAGAGAGGCAAGCATATCCGGAAGGAAAATGCCAAGCTCTGCATCTAACAAGGGAAAACAAGTGGCAACCTACCGGGTGGGAGGGGACAAACATATATTCTGGTGGTGGAACTAGGCAACCGAGCATGAGAGGGATAGGAGGATGGGGAGGCAGGGGTAGATGCAGAATGAAAACATAGAGTGGGGAAGACAATGCCAATGCAAGGGATGTGGTAGAGGGCAAGGGCTAACAGGGTGGAGGGGCAAGCAGGTGGGGTTGTAAGGACAATTGCGACTGAGTGTAGGGAGTAGTGCATGCAGGGAAGGTAAGTAGGTGGCAAAACTACTATCAAAGGAAATAGAAGAAAACCGGAGTAGGTGGGCAAAGGAGGTGGTCTTGGTTGGTAGAGGGGGCAAAGGGGGGCCTGTAACATGGGTAAAGAGCAAGGTAAAAGAGCAACGAAGGGAGATGAGCTGACTGGGGGTAATGTATCAACAGAGGCCAAAGCAATCGAAGCCACAGTCAAAGAAGAGTGAACAATAATGACCTTAAGAGGGAGACCCTCAGACGACGGGAGCACAGGAGTACACAAATAAGCAAGGGAGACCGAAGAAGGCGGGTCCGCCAGCACACAAGGTGGTGAATCTTCCAATGGACGGGCAACCAACTGTGAAGCCGCAAAAGGCTGAATGTCGCCAAGAGTAGATGGAGCAGCTGGCAGCATCAGGTTGAGGCATCCCAAGGTAGACGATGTGAACCCCTAGCTCACAAAGAAGAAAAAAGAAGGGGCAAGTAAGGTACCTCAAGGGAGTGCGAAGGAGAGCAGACATGGCACCACCGATGAGGCAAGGTCGGCTTCAGCGGTGAGGGAAGCAAGGGCAGGAGCTGTGATGGTGGGAGCTTGGCATGCAAGGAGAATTGGTGTGTCTGTCTGTTATCACCCCAAATTTTTCAAAAAAGACTGTATTTTTTTATTTGGATTTAAAGCCTAGATTCAAAACAAGTTAGCAATTGTTTGATCTAAATAAATCTTTAAACCCAGGTCTTTTTACCCAAACACAAATTCAAGACTTAGACGTGAGATTTAAACCCAAACTCGACCCACATTTCTTTACATATATGTTAACGGGTATGGTCTAAACCAAGACCCGAATTGCTAACTTGTTTCACCCAATTTTTTTGTGTAACTCGGGTGAGACGGCTGAGTCAATGCTTCAGAGACCAACCAAACCGGGTCGATTGCTCGAACTCTCATGCACGAGGAACAAGGTGGCATATTGCAGATTTCGACCACCACTATTGTAGGTTCTGACAGACTGTACAAGAGATCCGGCAGGCACCAGGCACCGTTGTGCGTTCTCGACGAAGGGCTTAGTCGACTGGCGACTGCAAACGACATCTTCCCCTTTCCCCAACGGGTAGAGTTCCAACACAGCTGCATAATGAGGGAGGAGATGGAGTGCATCAGTGTCCATCCTCCAATGCTTCGACTTCTAGCAACAGCTCGTGCTTCAGGCATGCAACACCAGGCGACTAGCAGGTAGTGGAGCTGGTTCCCGATACAGGATTCAGTCGACCGTTGCTGAAGCAGATGGAGTTCCAACCCAAGCGTAGTGGCAGATGGCATCTTATGAGCAGCAGTGGGGGTGATCACCAGGCAGCTTTGTGGGTTTCCAACACAATAGAGCGAGGGAGCAGGCTTGGCAGAAAAGGGGCGACCTTTGGGCAGCAGTGTGGATTCCCGACGGAGGGCGTGGATTCTAGCGAGTTGCAGCACCATCATTCGGTCGGGCGGCCTCCTCTTTTCTCCAACGAGCAGCAGCACGCAAGCATCTCTCCTCCTCTATTTAAACCATCAATCGACGAAGAAACGAGACAACTTTCGATCTTCTGGTAAAATTTACAAATCTCTAAGCAATCCTTGGTCGATTTGAGCACGAATCGACGCAGTTCTTTAGTGAGAAGCAACTCCCTGTTTCTTAGGCAAGTGACTTCTAGCAAATCTGGTCAAGCATCTGCCCTTGATTGCTTTGGTGGTCTTTCGCCATCCTAGAGCTCAGATCAGATCCTTTGCCTCCTGTGGTTCCGACGAGCCCAAGCTTGACCGGTGCCGTGACTCCCACTAGTTGGAATCAACAAAACTCTCGCACAAGGGAGGAAACAATGGCTATTCAACAGGATAGCGTTGTCACCTCCAGTTACCAATCATTGTGAAATTGCACAGACTGCATCACTAGAGTGTTACGGTTCCAATGCACTGGAGCTCGAATGGACTCGACCGCAGTAGCAGGTTTTTTAGCTGCCTGTCTCTGTGACTGTTGTCCCTGCTACTGTAGAATATAGCTTTGTTCAAAAAGCTATATCTTCAGATCCTGACGTTGGATAATTGTAAGAGTTAAACTCTTCATCTTCCTGACTCCCTCATGGTTCCAACGAGCCATACCACGTGTAGATCTGCAAAGGAGGCTAGGTCTCTTGGTAGACCCAGCCTGTGAACCTGCGACAGCCGTGGGAATTGTCTATGTTTCACGGCCTCTGCCAAGCGCTGCAGTCACTAGTTCACTCTCTTGCTGCTTCAATGCATTCATGACTTCTCCATTCTTTCTAACGAGCCCTAGCAAGCCCAAATCTGAGCTCTGTGGGGGGGGGAGTTGCAACCCCTAGTAGCTGTTGTTGTTCATAGGTTGCAATAGACATGAAGTAGTCAAGCGCCCGAGCGGAACTTGCCGACCCTGTTGCTGGCTCTTCTCGGCATCTCAGATAGACCAGCGGAGCGCTGCTTTTATAGCAGTATCCCTAGTCACTGGCGACCGGTCTAAGATCTTTCAAAGTAAGAATTCCTCTTCTAGATCATTCCCATTAGAGGTATGTGACCCATTTCTTTTCCTTATTTTTCTCTCTTCTTCATCTCCCCGTGGCCATATGAGATAGCTCTTAAATTTCTCTTTTGGAGTCAAGAAGCTATTCTTAAGGGCATCAGGTGCATGAGAAGATGAGATGATATTTCATTTTATAATTGAAACGTGCTCTCTCTTTTTCTTGAATGTTGCTTTGTTTTGAGATATTGTTCATGCATAGTTGCTTAATTTTTCCTATTTATATGTGAATGCATGGCAAGAATGAGAGTGCGGTTTGAGATTTTCTCTTTATTCTTATGTTAAATTTTGAGGTTGGGATTTATCCAACCAGAAAAAACTCTAACAAATATGTACATGTTAATATGCATTTTCATGTCATTCTCGCTTTTAATTTTCCTTTTAATCACCTAGATAGGATCCCTAATGAGCACATTATCATGTGGTTTATTTTCTTCCGTACCCAATGGTGGACGAAATATATTTCCTTGTAACAAACAAAATAATAATATTTTATGTTAATATATAAAATATTTGAAATCATGCTTTTCAAAAGAAAAGCAAGAACCTTCTTTAACGCAGCTTTGGAGACTTAGGTAAAGCTCTTGCAGCAGTTCAAGCTCCCCTCCGACTTACATAAAACTTGAAGTCAGATATTTTAATTTCTTGATATATATATATATATCCCTATTTATTTTCCTCTAAAATCTATCTTTCTATTCAAATCAATATCCCTTTTTTTTTCAAACTTTCATATATGTATATATGTGATAGCATGTACTCGTATGTATACATTTTTGTCTATCTCTTTCTTTCTTTGGGAGTATCTCATCTTTTCCATTTTTTTTGGACATTTTTCTCCCAAGATCTTTTTATTTGCCGACTTCACCAAAATCAAAATTCAAATAATGATATAATATTAGAATTATATTTGATGGTCTACAACCCCAATCTATTTTCAAAAACTTTTCTTTGTTTATAAAAATATTTATGATAATTATAAAAACAAAAATTTTATATATATGTTTTGGTAGGAATGCTTTTAGACGAATGTCATGGCAGGAATGAATTATTATCTGCTAATGATATAGGACCAACGCATTCATGCATTCACACTCAATATTAGGTAGTAACTGAATTAGAGCAAAGTCTTAAACCTATTTAATTTTTTAAGAGAACAATAAAGTGACTTCAAAAAAGTGATCTTTAAAGTTTCTTTTAAATGATATTTGTAAAAATCTTCCAATTCAAGATTTTACTCAAAAATCAAAGCAAATGACTCTTCAAAAACTTTCTGAAGAATTTGAAATATCAAATTTTTAATATTCTCTCAAACACAACACCTCATTTAGAATGAGAAAGATGTTTAAGCCAAAATGAAATGCATCAACAATAAGCATAGCCCTTTGATAAGCGTTGGGAATAGTCGATCCTTGTATTGATGGGCGAGTCCCTTTCTCTCTCATTTTCAAAACAAAAACTCATTTTTCTAGAGCACTCCAAAAACCAAAAAAATTTTGGGGATGCAAACACTATCCACCTCGGCTGAAGTCCCGCAAAACCTCTACCAAGAAAGGCAAACCCCGTGTGCTAGGAAAAGTAGGCCCAGTTCAAGCCGGATAGAGCAAAAA
Source organism: Nymphaea colorata (assembly GCF_008831285.2). Lineage (NCBI taxonomy): Eukaryota > Viridiplantae > Streptophyta > Magnoliopsida > Nymphaeales > Nymphaeaceae > Nymphaea > Nymphaea colorata. The sequence goes on along the minus strand of NC_045139.1, from coordinate 27,389,253 downwards.
AAAAAAATCAAAAGTAGGTAACTGAGGAGCTGCTGGCAGAGGAACCTAGACTCAAAAGGAGGAAGTGACCGTCACAAATCCGTGCCACCGATCAAAAAGTCATTGATCATTCTGACAAGTAGGAAAGCAGCAACGCAATCACTTGGTAGCCCAACGGCAGTTCAAAGGTAGTACACCTCTGACATCACCATTGACCCCATCTGACACAAATAAGAGGTGAAGAAGTCTGGAAGCATGACGGGAAGAGGGAACACATGAAGCTGAGGGGGTCAACCGACCAATGGAAACCACCTTGGGGTGCCTCGGCCGCAAGAAACAGTCACCCATCTGCAAGAGAAAAAACTCACAGTGTGCAGGTGGGAGGAATGCCTGGAGGAGGCCACGAGCGTCTTGTAGCTAAAGCGAGCTAGCAAAAACACAATTGAAGAGGGTAGACTGCCAACTGAATGACAATGTCAAAGCCTGATTAGCCCCTTCAAGCGAGGAAAGAAAACTGACAGCAGCACGATAAAACAAGAGTTTAAGGGGGAGGGGATTACCTGGCCGGATACCACAAAGACTAGGACTACCAACACAAGCACCGTGTAGTGGTCGTAATGGCAGAGGAGGAGGGAGGGTGGCCATCCGCTTGCCCCCTCTCGAGGCAACAACAACCAGGGAAAAGGTGCATCATCATGAAGAAGTAGAAGCCACCAGATGGTCTGCACAAACGTGTGTAAGAATAAAGAGGCCGGTCAAAAGCAACGATGCCAAGTACACGCGTGTGTCCACCCATTGCCAAGGTGTAATCACCCCAAATTTTTTCAAAAAGAATGCCCTCTTTTATTAAAAACACAAAACCCAATTTTTGGATCTAAATTGGTCCAAAGCCACAATCCAAATTCAAATTAGGTCCAAAAACTCAAGTTCAAATCCAAATCAAGCATTTGAGACCCATTTGCCCTTTTTTTTTTTTAACTAAAAGACCTCCTTTTAGAGGGTGATTTTAGTCTTTTTGGTAAACAAGACCCATTTGCCCCTCCTTTTTTATAAAGAACCTTCTTTTAGAGGGCAATTTTAGTCTTTTTGGTAAACAAGACCCATTTGCCCCTTTTTTTTTACAAAGAACTTCCTTTTAAAGGGTAATTTTGGTCTTTTTGGTAAATAAGACCCATTTGCCCCTCCTTTTTTTTATAAAGAACCTCCTTTTAGAAGGCAATTTTGGTCTTTTTGGTAAACAAGACCCATTTGCCCCTCATTTTTATAAAGAACCTCCTTTTAGAGGGTAATTTTGATTTTTTTTGGTAAACAAGACCCATTTGCCTCTCTTTTTTTTATAAAGAATCTCTTTTTAGAGGGTAATTTTGGTCTTTTTGGTAAACAATACCCATTTGCTAAAGAACCTCCTTTTAGAGGGTAATTTTGGTTTTTTTTTGTAAACAAGACTTATTTACCCCTCCTTTTTGACAAAGAACCACCTTTTAGAGGGTGATTTTGGTCTTTTACAAAAAAAAATTTAAATTTTGGGTTTTGGCTCCAAATTCTTCTATAAATACCCCCCCTCCCCCCCTCTTGGGTAAGATTGGTCCTTGGGAGAAACTCTAGTGTATTCTCACTTGAAGACTTAGAGTTTCTCTTGGGCTCCCTCTCTCTCCCTCTTCCTCTTTTCACTCCTTTCCAACTTGGAGCAAGCCACAACCCTATTGGAGGCATCATCTTGGAGCTTCACTCAAGGGGATCTTCAATCTAGGGTGTTCATTTTTTCAAAAGTTATTCTTACTAGAGGTATGTAATCAATATCTCATCTCTTTCTTTCTTCATTTTCCTCTCTTATTCATCTCCCCATGGTCAAAGAAGATAGCATTCAATCTCTTCTTAGAGACAAGAGGCTATGCTCAAGTGCACCGGGAGCATGGAAAGATGAGATGATCATTTATTTCATAGTTATATTATGTCCTCCTTCCTAGTTGAATCTTTCTCTTCCTATCATCCTCTCTCTCTCTCTCTCTCTCTCTTTCCTTCCATGAATATTATCCATGTATCACCCATGCATAGTTGTTTGGTTTTCCGTCTATATGTGAATGTATGGTGGGAATGAGAGTGTGGTTTGGGGATTCTTTATCTTCATATTGATTTTTGAGGTTGAGACTTGTCCAACTCGAGGAAACCATCACGAATATGTACATATTAATATGCATTTGCATGACATTTCGCGTTAGTTTAATTTTAATCATCCCATGAGGAACCCGAATGAGCATCTGATTGTATGATTTGTTTTTCTTCCATACCCAACGGTGGAAGAAATATATCCCTTGTGGCAAACCAAATCATAACATTCTATGTTTTTATATAAATCATATTTTCCAAAACATTTTCAAAAGAAATCTCTCTAATGTGGCCTTGGAGACTTAGCTTAGGCTCTTGCATGAGTCCAAGCTCCCTTTCGGGCTATATCAAAATTTGAAGTCGGTTATTTTCAAATCATTCCTTGATTTTCATATTCATAAAAACGTATGCGTATATACATGTTATATACGTATGCATGCACATGAATATATTTCTTTGTTATTTTTCTTTCTATGATTTAACATACTTTTATAAACTCTTATATACGTACATATAAATATATATATGTACGTGTATTCCGTTTTAAAATCTCTCTTTCTCTTTCTAAAATGATCTTCTCTTCTCTACTTGATATAAACATCATTTTCATAAGCTTTCATATATGTATACAAATACATATCTTTCTTTTTCAAAACATGTGATTTTATGATTTTCAAGATCTTTTTCTTTCTCTATATCCCTCTTTGGATGTAGTCATTCATCTTTTTCATTCTTCCAATATCTTACCATTTAAGATTTTAATTTTTCATTTACCGACTTCAACTTCATTAAGACCACAATTCAAATAATGACTAAATATTGGATTCATGCTTGATGGTCTACAATCTCAATCCATTTTCAAAAACTTTTCTTTCTTATATATGATAACTATGAAAACAAAAAATTTAGATGTATGTTATGGTAGGAATGCCTTAGATAAATGTTGTGGTAGGAATGAGTCATTTTTCTTTCATTCATCTTAGGATTGATGCATCCATGCATTCACTTTCACTCAATATCACAAATGAGCACAAACACATCTCTAAAAAAATTTAAGCAAGATGAGATTGAGCTCTAACTAGGTGGTAACCGAATTAGAGCAAAATCTCAAACCTACTTAAAGTCTTAAGAGGATACTAAAATAACTTCAAAGTGATTCCCCAAGCTTTTCAAATGATATTTAAAAGATTTCCCAACTCTAGTTTTCATCAAAATGTTTCACATTTTCAAGAAATTGTTCAAGAACCTTTTCAAAAGTTTGAAACATCAAAGTTCAAATATTCTTCTACACCGCATATAGAAAAGATGTTTAAGCCAAAATGAAATGCATCAATAATAAACATAGCCCTTGGATTGATTACCCCCGGTACAGGCGCTGAAAACGGTTGATCCTCGTACCGACGGGCGAGTTCCTTTCTCTTTTATTTTCAAATAAAAATCTCATTTTTCTGGAGCACTCCAAAACAAATCAAAAATTTTGGGGATGCAAACACAAGGGCAGCTACATCCGGACCCACTCAAAGCCTAAGTTTAGCATGGCCCCACAGGCTGATGAGACACAACCTAGTGCAACGTGAGGGCAAGGCACCGAAGGAGGACCGGGCAGCTAAGGAAAGCCTCAAATAGTACTCCTATTACTGTTGTGGCTGCATCAACTTTTGGATCATCAACTTCACTATTTCTCTCATTTCATAGTTGTCCTCCGCTGCTATACTAGCATCCCCTTTTCATAAGGATTTTTAGGCATTTCAACAAACAGTTAATGCACACAGCTTCAAACTTTTCCAAGCCTAAGGGAAAAACCAACTTTAGGCAAGGAACTCCATCATTCAACCAAAGCAGAAAACTGATGAAAGGAAAGGGCTGCAGCAGTAAAGGGCTTAACTTTCCTCATTTGTTGGCGACGGTACCCACAATAGACTTCAGGTTGCTGAAGTAGAAATACTGCCCAATTGTGTCATTGTTTACCGCTATTGAGCAAAAATCTGCCAAGAGGAAGATGTTGAAAAAGAAGGGCTTCACCGGTGGCCGGCGCTATTAAAAATGGTGCGTCATCGTCTCCATCTCACCGCTTGTGTCCTGGTGTCAAGGATTGGTGTAGAGGAAGGGGCAATGAGCTGATCCATGGCGTGCAGCTTGCTCGATCAGAAAACAAAATGACACCAACGACAGTGTAGTGGAGTGCAGGGGCAAGTGATGTCCTCGCCATCGATGAAACAGCAGGAATCACCACTGCTATTCTTCTTTGGTCGGTGCAGGGGTGAGCGGTTGGGTAGGGCAAAGAGCAGGAGTGAGAGAGAGCGAGGAGGTGTCGAGAGAGAGAGAGAGACCAAATCCTGAAATTTGAGCCAAAGTGGGCCTTCCTCTTGAACATTAACGGCTCATTTCCTCTTGAACCTTAACGGCCCACGAAGGCATGGTTGACAAATGAACTCACTATTCATTCCCTACTCTGAAACATCTATATGGTTCACTCATTGAAATTTTGAAGTAGAAATGCCAAAAAGGTTAATAAGTCATAACCAATAAAATGCATTGAGTCTCCCACCTCTTCATTACCTTATGTCAACCGAGGAGCATTTCAGCAAGCTGAATGATTAGTTGAAATTGTGCTTCGCAATCCAAAGGTCTATTTCGCCTTTAACATAAGCAAACATGTATATGTGATTGGATATCATTCCAAAGCAGATCAGAAAAGATACCCCTCACTTGAAACTAAGAAGGAAATGTAGGTTGCATTACTATATTTTGCCTCTGCCGTTTCCCACAAGACCATAGAACACCTGCACCCAAGGGGCCCCCTCTTCTTTTTTGTTTTTTCTTTTAGTTGGAAAAGTCATGCACCCACACTCATCTGACATAGCTTAAAATACATTTTGCTTGTCCAGTTTGGTGAAGGATCGCGATTCATGTCCTATGATACTTTATAATACCCACAGGAACATATTGTTGATGAATATATAGCTACCTAAGACCAAAATTTTTACAAAACTTCCGCACCTCAAGAGCTTTGTCTGCAGAAAGATGAGTCTTAACTCCAGTGCACAAAATCCTTTAACCAGGCAATACTAATCTGCAAAACGAAATTTACTAGCCTGTAATGGTAATGGACTTAACTCTCTCAAAACCAGCTCAACAAGATTTGACTTAGTAACGGTGCCAATTAATTTTCACAATATCGGATGCAGGGAAAGTACCTCCAGAGCAACAGATTCAGTGTTCCATCAAAGCATATAGGAAATGGATTTCTCTTTGAATGGAAAAGGGGGTGCTTTGAATAAGGAGTAACCACTAGTTAATGATAGAGTGAAGATAGGGGTGAAGGAGAAAGGGGAAGTGTAATGTCTATGTCAAGTCAATTGATTCATCATGGTAAAAAACACAAACGATTCAATAAATACTTAGAAAAAGATAGGCCACACAATCTGCTTATGAACCAGTCTGCCCCAGTGGTCATCGCACACCATCTGCTGCTGGTCATAGCTTCTTGAATATCACAAACAACTTTGAAATGGGCATGGAAAACTCTTCCAATCTGCTATAAAAGGAAATGCAAGAGAAAAACATGACCAATAGTAGCAGACTTAACCATGCAAAAATGCATCTACCTGGTTGTGCAACACTCATTCTAATACGAAAGCATGGTACTTAAAATGCAACTTGAAATAGTAGAAAAAACAAAAAGAAAGAATGCAACTACCACCTCTTAATCTTTTATCAAGGAAGAAGAAACTTAACCTGATAAATTGTAAACATGTAGCCATTGGCAGTATGCAAAAATTAAACTAGAGATATTCAATCTTAAGTACTAAAAAGCTAGTTGACCTAGCTAGAAAAGATCCAAACCACTCTAATTAAACAGAGAATACAACCAGCATAGACCAAAATGACCAACTTACTAGCAACAGGACCTGGCTCACTGCAATTCCAACAAACAGACTTGGTACTACATTCAGAAGCAAGGTACCTGCGCAAGGCCAAATAAAACTAAATTAAGGAACACATCGATCAAATGGTACAAAGGTTGGGAAAAAAGGGAAAAGTGGTTCTCTTTAGCAGCATTACCCAGGAAGGCCATAGTTGTTGTAGACGGACACATTTGGAGCAGTCCCAAGCATAATTTCTAGGACGCTTACAGTTATTGCATAAATTGTTTGGCTTGCAAGATTCAAAGACAAGTTGAGTAGAGCTCCAAGGATATGCAGATGAATGGAAGAATGGAGCAATGCCTTCACAACAGAACTAAGACTTGTATAAATATAAGAGGAGATGGGTGTTAATCTAAGAATTAACAGTAAAAAAGTGTTGAGGACATCTAACATCTCTGAATTACAACACTAAAACAATATAACAGATGTATATAAAGCATATTCCATGTACTTTTTCCCCATAAATGGAAGACACCAATTCTATCTATGTGTGTATGGTTCACTCTGCGACAATGCAGAGTGAACATTCAATAGATGAAAAAATGAATTATTGCAACACAACATACACTACTCTATTGTTCCTCTTGCGCGTGCTCTTAAGCCAATCAAACAGAAAGGACAATCATGTTAACATATAAAAGCCAAATACCATGTGGTTCAAGAATATTGTGCATATTTGAGAGAGAAATCACAAACAAGAAAAAAGACACATACTACACCATCATTGGTTTCGAATTCCACTAATTTCTCTAGTAGAACAGGGTTGACAGACAAGAATCTTCCCAATGTGAACATATAAAATTAGTGAGCAAGCATGTTCAGAACCAGAATAAGGTGACTCCTTTAGTTCAATACTTCGTGCTATAAATATACCACTAAGTCCCGGAACCAGACCAAATTTATCAAACCTTGATCAACTTTATATGGCCAAATTCCAAAAAAAGGAAAAATTGCCACTGGTTTTTATGTGGTTTTCCCATCACATGCAACAACGTTATGATGAGGCGTAACAGGACGACTTGACACAGAGTGTTCAGTGCCTTTCACTGCCATCACTTCTCTTAGAATAATCAATACTGATACTATCTCTTTCTCCATACTTCCAGCTAGCACATCGAAGAGATTAAATGTCTCTCCTCTCGCTCCCTCGATCGCCACAAGTGACAACATGTATGAAAAGGGAAAAAAGTACAGCAAAGATTAGGGCAGCAGAGATGGCGCCCATCAATTTGCAGTGAGCAAATGAGAGCGGGTGAGATTTGGAGCAAAGATGGTTAAATTGATTGCGGAAGAGGGCAAAGATTATGGAGAGATCAAGAAAGAGAAAGAGAGAGAGAGAGAGAGAGACGCAGAGGGAATCAAGAGAAAAAGGGAGAGCGGCAGACCGCAAGTGATCGATCATTGAGTGCTTAAGATGCTTTGATTCCAGCAAAATCTCGATCATTCTTTATTGCCGACTATTTTAAGACAATGTGATGCACTCACCCCACCAAGCATTGCACCTTTCTTGACTTCTTTCGATGATGTTGATTCTCATCACTCTGCTACAGTTTGTCCCCTTTGCTTCTCTCTCTCTCTCTCTCAATCGGACCAGCTTCTTGAGCTATCTCTACCTCTCTCTCCATGAAAACCTTTGTCGATGAAATAAAATAGCAATGCCGAAGGTGCAAGTGACATAATGACATAATGTCAATGTTTGCGAGGAGTGATGATGGGATTAACAGCCTATTTGGATGGAGGGAAAGGAATGGAAAGACTTTCCTGTGTTTGGATGACTAATTAATATGGAGGGAAAGAAAGGAAGAAATATCTGTGTTTGGATACAAGGAAAAGGAAAGGGAGGGAAAGGAAATGAGTTTTTAATGTAATTCCAATCCCTCCAAAAATGGAGAGATTGGAAGGAAAATGAATGGATGATCATTTCATTTCCTTCTTTTCATTTCCCTCCTCATTCCCTTCCTTTTCCTTTTCCTTTCATCCGTTTCTTTCCCTCTTTTTCCCTTCATCCAAACATACCATAAGGGTGTGTCCTAACCGGTGCTAGAGCCCTCTACCTCTGCCCATGGTCTTTACCATGGGCATCCATAGTGGCCACAAGCAAACTTCCTCGTAGTGCACATTTTAATTTTTATATATAAATAAAAAATTAACCACATTCTAATTTTGTAATTCAAATAATACCAGTCGATTTGTAAGATATTACAAAGCCAGATAAGTCAAAATTCAAAATCATCATCTCATAAATAATGAGCTCAAACATGCATATATATATATATATATATATACACCGTTTATTTTTTAGACATATCGATTCTTTATTTTTCCTTATTTCTTTCATTCTCTCACATACTGTTTTCTTCTTTCATTTTGCTTTTCACCAATTTGCGTTGATATGATAAATTAGCTATTTTCATGATGAATAGAGAGAGTGATTAGGGAGACGTTTTACTTGGAATAAATGGGCCAATTTACGAGCATGGGACAAGCTACAAAGTGGCAATGGAAAGATTAATTAGGCCCCTATCATTTCCTAGTTGTATAAGAAAGAATCTATGTTAGTACTAAGCCATTTGGATAAAGTATATAAGCATAACTTGACATTGGATTATCGTGATGCGAAATTATCTCAATTAGACCCATATACCTATTTTTCTCCAAATTACTTTACATGATGAAAGTATAGAGAATGTTGGATGTGCATAAAACCTTATGTGATGATTTACAACCTCTTTATATACCTCTACTTCATATTGTTTTTGTCAACCTAGTCACTCTTTTCACTAATTTAATATATACCCTCTAGAGTCATCAATCGAATTCTTTCCAATGTGCTGTCACATTTCCTTATGATCACATCCTCTTCGAGGAAGGACCCGAATGGTCTATATCTCTCTTGAGTCTAAACCTTTGGCTCTCAAATGGTTTCGGTCTTGGCATCCCACCTTCTCTCGGTTGTTTCCTTCCTACTTTGAAGAATGTATGCTAAAGATAGTGACAGCTGGAGACATGCAATCAGTGGATGGAAATTTGATGCATGCAATTGCCGAGCAATGGAACCCAAGGACCTACTCTTTTTTGTTTTCATGAGAAGAAATGACAGTATTATTAGATGAATTTGCCGAAATACTAAACCTTCCTATCCCAACTTGTGACCCAAATGATCTATTAAAGAAAATGAACCCGATTAAGGTTAACACAAATGACCTTATAACTCATTTTACTGGACGAGAGTCAAAGCGTCAACCTAAAAAATTTGTATGAAGAATTTGGAGTCTATGTTGAACCTTCCACCTTATCTCGAAAAGTCATAAGAAGAATTAAACATTGTATGATGCTTTGTACAGTGGAAGTGAACCTTTTTACTGATGAAAGTGACCTCTTAGATGTTCGTATTGCCCAACTTTTCTGGATAGGGCAACCATGATAGGACCCATCATCATTTGGCTATGATTATCATTGATGCATTTTCACTAACTTGAACATCTCATATATTGCCAATGATAAAGCATGCCTCCTTCTTTGGCCTTGACCCTATCGGCATTTCACTACATTGCTTCGTGATTGTATTTGCTTTTTTGCATATAAAATTAATTGAGGATGAACAATCATTTTCACTTAGATTTAGGATCAAATACAACCCTCCTCAATTTAAAACTTGATTGAAAACAATGTTTGTTCTTCTTCTTATTTTAATCATCATCTTAGGAAACATTATATTAGAGACAACCGATTTTGCATGTTTGCTCATATTTTGAAAACTACTCATAGTTATTTGTCCCGGTTATCATGTTGTCGGGCTCAGTCTTAGGTGGTAGCATAAGACTAAGCCTTACAACTAGACTGCACCTTGGGCGGGAAAGCCTCTCGTTAGTACCATGAGTGGTAACTTGTGGTATATCGATGAGTGTCCAAGAAAAAGTGAATAAACCTTACCCTTAGTTCCCAAATGAAGGAGTTTATGTTGGTACTAAGCCTCTTCTTTGCTAAGGTATATTGGCATATCTTATATGGAGTAAGTATAATTGATTAAACCAAACTCAAGTAGGGTCCTATGCTCCTTTTTCAAATATATGCATGATAAATGTATATGACTCTAGAGCTCCTTTTTCAAATATATGTATGTTAAATGTATATGACTTTAGAAAGTGCTAGATAGTTATCATTGTATGATGAGTGCATGTGTGTCTTCCATATACTCTTTGATTAATTCAATAATTTTACATTTTATCTTCCTCATTTAAATCATTGTCTTCTTCGATCATCTCTATGTATTTTTTAACATGACCACGTCTTAAACCCATTGATTTTTCAAATTCTATCATTTGGCAAGTCTATTTTTTTAAAAAATTGCTTCAAAAGCTATGTTTTATCATACCTTGTCAATCGCTCATTTATTCATTTGTCCAACATTCTATTATTAAACATGATAAATTACCAACTTTGTTTGACTCAGGTCATGCATTATTTTTCTTTCGTTTATATTTAGCCAAATAATTTTCTAGCTTCAATACCCATAGTGTGTCTTTCCTCCTATTTTACTACCATGATTTTATTGGGTTATCAATTATTCCATGTTAATCGTCAACCTTTTCTTTACAATGTATTCTGATTTCAGTCATCATCATGTGATTTTAACTTATTCATTTACCCATATTGAGTCTATGTCTATATAAATCAAACATCATGTATTTATTCTAATCTCCTTGAGATTTTTAATCATTTCAAAATTAAGATTCTTCACAAGTAGTAGGTTGCTCATATTTTTCTCTGTTCTCCTATATTATCAACTTGATATCTATCAACTTGATATCTCGATATGAAAATCACCATCTACTGATTATATTCTTATAAAAAATTTCTTTTCTATAAGCTTTCTCTCACTTTCTTGTCATTAAAGACAAAACAAAAATTCTTTTATACCTAATCTCATACACATGTTATTATCTTTCACCCGCATTTTCCTATTACTGAAAAAAATATCAATTTTCTTTATATAATTTTGTCTACACCGTTTTTTTATTGGGTTAATTTTCATTATTTCTTCACCTCAGTCTCAATCCAATATATCAACCATTTATCTTTTACCTAGTACATGACACATTCTGTTTTGAATCATATCCGATCACTTATCAGTCATGGCAATTGCTAACACTGGAGCATTTTCCATTATTTTTTTCGCCTCAGTCCCAACCCAAGACGTTAAACATTTATCTTTTACCCAACACATGGCACATTCTGTTTTTAATCATATTCTATCACTTATCAGTCATGGCAATTGCTCACACTGGAGCATTTTCCATTATTTTCTTTGCCTCAGTCCCAACCCAAGACATTAAACATATATATTTTACCTAGTACGTCAGCACATTCTGTTTTGAATCATATCTTATCTCATGTCAGTCATGGCAATTGCTAACACTAGGACATTTTTTTAATTATGAATATTTTGAGGCATTTTCTAAATTTTTTTGACATATATTTTTCTTTCACATATCATTCTTGTCCATCAAGAAAAGGGGTCATGTCCCAATCAAATGAACTCTGTTGCTAAGCTAAAGATTTGATCAAGCACATCTCGGCTGGTAGGTTCGATGCATTCTAAAACCTTGTCACTAGACATGAGAATCTTATGAAGCAAGTACAACTTGGCCGTTTGGCCAAGGGCTTTTTCAAAGCAAGCCCAACCCAAGTGCTAGTTTGGAGAATTTTACTAAACAAGTCAAAATCCTGTGAAAACAAAAAGTTCACCATAAGGCATTCAAGGTGATAGGAAGTCTTCTTGTCACAACCAATGTAGGAGCAATAGGGTCTCATTCCCGGCTTCAACAAAAGTATTCGAGGTGATGAGAGTTCTTTTCTGCAATTCCATTTGTTATCGAGCAACCCATTCAGGAAATAGGTAAAACATGAAACTATGGACAAAAGAGCAACCCATGTAGGTAAGGGGTTAATCCTATAATGCAAGCCAAGAATAACCTACGTAGGTAAGAGGTTAACCTGATATACAAGTCAAGGCAATCCATTTAGGGGGTTAAACCTGAACCTATTTTCAGCAAACCCACGTAGGTAAGGGGTTAAGCCTGCAACATAAGCTCAAATAACCCATTCATGTAAGGGGTTAAGCTTGAAACATTACTCCAAACATGTTTTGTTTGAAAAAAATTTAGGCTGCTTATCTTTGTCACTAAGATCGGCTAGTGCCGGCTTAGTAACAAAAGGGGCATCTATTATCATCTCAAATTTTTTCAAAATTACTGTATTCATATTTAATCTTTGTATCCTGAGCCCAATCCTAGACCCAAAACAAATTCACTACTGTTCAATTCAAAATAAATTTCTAAACCCTTGATCGAACCCAAACACAAAATTCAAATTCAAAACCTGACTTTAGACGCGAGATTCAAATCCAAAATCCAACAACTGGATCTAAATTAGATCCAAAATCATAGTTTAGATCCAAATCAATAATTTCAAACTCAAAATCCAAAATCGAGATCAAAACAACAAAATTTGATGCTATCAAGCACCGGACATGAGCTCAAAAACCTTCCCTTTATTTTATTTCTCATCCTTACACCAAAATTGTGTTTTTGAGCTTAAACAACTCATTTAGAACGCGCTAGCAACCAATTGAACCCAATCCAGATTTAAAATGAGCCAGGAGTCACTCAAAACGGAGTCGACCCCCATTTGTAACAAAAACCATTTTTATACACATTCAAAAAATTGGTTTTATGCCTTCTTATTAAAACATCGTTTTTTATTATTTATTCCATTTTATTTTAGTTTATGCAAAAAAAAAAAAGAAAATAAACCATGCTGCATGCAATGGCGCTTGCTCATGCACCCTGCTGCGCGCGATGGCGAGTGCACTTGTGATGGTGAGCGCTCCTGCACATGCGTCGCAAAGGTGCGAACAGGCGTTGTGCGCGTCACGTGACTCACTAGTGCCTAATGCACTGCTGTGTGATAGCACTGATGCACCGAACAGGCATGCATGCCCCTATTTTTGTGCTAAACCGCCCCTTGGGGGCAGTTTTAACCATCTAGGGTGGACATTACCCTGCCCATGCCCCAAATGGGTCTTTGCAGGGCAAACGGTCAATTCCACTTAGTTAAATCATATTTTTAAAAAATTAAAATTATTTAAAAATACTGTGAATTCGCACGAAAATCTTGTTAAATTTAAAAAAATTCAAATTTTGAGTTTTGGCTCCAAAACTCTCTATAAATACCCCCACAATCCTCCCTCTTGAGCATGACCCATAAAAAACTTCTAGTGTTTTGTCACTTGAAAATCTAGATTTTTTCTCTTCTTCCCTTCTTCTTCTCCAACCTTGAGAGCAAGCCTCTCCAATTCCAAACTCTTCAAGGGAACATGAGGGGATCGCTTAGGGAGATAAATTCCATTTCTTCGTTCATTTTAAAAAATGTACTTGATATATCGCTTTATTCTTCATTTATGTTTGAGATGATCTCATGCATGATGTATTAATTTTTTTTAATTGATGAGCAAATGTACAGCGAGAATGAGTGTTTGGGGTTGGGATTTATTCATTTTTTTGTTGATTTTGAGGTTGAGATTTGTCTAACTAGGGAAAGTCATTCACGAATATGTACACATTAACATGCATCCTCATGTCATTCAGACGTTTAGTTTCTTTCTTAATCATCAAATTAAGAACCCCAATGAGTACTTTACTACGTTGCTCTCTATTTCATGTGTGTTTGATTTTCTTCTATAGCCAATGGTGGAAGATATATATTCTCTTGTAACAGACAATCATGATTTTATGTTAATATACAAAATATTTGGAATCATGTTTTCTAAAAGATTTTCAAATGAAAATACTGTCTCTAATAAGATTTTGGAGACTTAGTCTAGGCTCTTGCATGAATCAAAGTTTCTCTCTAGCCTACAAAAAAATTGAAGTTGAATATTTTCAAGTCATTTCTTGATTTTAACTCTCATGAAGACATATATGTATATACATGTTATATACATATACATGCACATGACTATCTCTCTTTGTCCTTATTTTTTTATGATTTAACACTTTCTTTTACAAATTCTCACATATGTATATATATATATATATATATTTATATATATATATATTCTCTCTTTCTCTCTCTCGAGTCTCATTTTCTCTAAAAAATCTCTTTTTCTCTAAAATCTCTCTCTCTCTTTTTCTAAAATCTTCTTCTCTCTCTTTATTTGAGTTAATACTTTCTTTTCACAAGCTATTATATATATATATATATATATATATATATATATATATATATATATATATATAGGTACGTATATGTATACGTACCTCTCTCTCTTTCTTTTTTTAAAAACCTTTTATTTTGTGATTTTAAAATCTCTTTTTCTCTCTCTTTTTCTCTATTCCTCTCGAATTAGAGCATTTTCTCTTTTCCATTCTTTTGAATATTTTTCTCCCAAGATCTTTTCATTTTCTGACTTCACTAAGTGCAAAACTCAAGTAATAACATTGGAATCATGCTTGATGGTCTACAACACCATTCTATTTTTAAAAACATTCTCTTTTCATAAAAATACTTATGACAATTTTATAAACAAAAATGAGAAACTAAGATGTATGTAATGGTAGGAATGCTTCTAGAGAATGTCATGGTAGGAATGAATGATTTTTTTCTAATAATGTAGGATCAATATATTCATATACTCACATTCACTTAATACTATGAATGATCACAAGCACCTCTCTAAAAGAACTTAAGCAAGATGAGATTGAGCTCTAACTGGGTAGTAACCGACTTAAAGCAAGACCTCAAACCTACTTAGAGCATTAAGAGAACACCAAAGTGATTTCCAAAAGTGATCTCAAATGTTTATAAATGATATTTATAAAAAAAATTTCACTCAACATTTTCTAAAGTAAAATGTTTTAAACTCTCAAATGATTCTTCAAAACTTTCTCAAAAATTTTGAAACATCAAATCATCAATATTTACTCAAACAGCGCACCACATTTAGAATAAAAAAGATGTTTACACAACAACGAAATGCATCAAACATAAGCACAGCCCTTGGATTGGTTACCTTTGGCAAAGGCGCTGGGAACGGTCAATTCTTGTACCGATGGGCGAGTTCCTTTCTTTCTCATTTCAAAATAAAATCTCATTTTTCTATTCGCATCCCCAAAAATATTATTTGATTTTTGGAGTGCTAAAAAAGTGAGTTTTATTTTAAATGAGATAGAAATGGACTCACCCAACAGTAGGAGGATCGATCGTTCTTGGCCCCTTTATCAGGGTAATCAATTCAATGACTATGTTTTTCTTGATGCATTTCATTTTTACTTAAACATATTTTTCATTCTAAATGTGGTGCGGTGTTTGAAAAAATATTGAAGACTTGATATTTCAAATTTTTGAGAAAGTTTTTAAATGTCCTTTGCTTTGATTTGATTGAAATTTTGAATTAGAAGATCTTTACAAATATTTTCTAGAAACCCTTGAAAATTACTTTTGAAGTTGATTTAGTGTTCTCTTAAGAAGTGTAGGTTTGAGACTTTGCTTTAATTCGGTTGCTACCTACCTAGAACTTCATCTCATCCTGCTTAAGTTCTTTTAGAGAGGTGTTTGTGATCGTTCGTGATGTTAAGTGAAAGTAAACGTATGAATGCATTGGCCCTACATGATTATAAGCAAATCGTTCATTCTTATCACAACATTTATCTAAAAGTATTCCTACCATCACATACATCTAAGCTTATTATTTTTATTTAAATATTTATCATAAACACTTTTACGTAAAGATAAAAGTATTTATAAATGGAATGAGATTGTAGACCATCAAGCATGATTCCAATATTGAGTCATTACTTAAGTTTTGGTCTTGATGAAGTAGGCAAATGAAAAGTTCTTGGGAGAGAGATATTCAAAGGAATAGAAAAGAGGAAAGACTTCAATACAAGAGGAATATGGAGAAAGATAAAGAGATTTTGAAAATCACAAAACAAAGGATTTAAAAGAGAGAAAGATACATATATATGTACATACTTATATATATATATATATATATATATATATATATATATATACGTATGGATACGTATATGAAAGCTTGTGAAAAGAAAGTATTAATTCAAATGAAGAGGGAGAAGAAAATTTTAAAAAAAGAGAGAGATTTTAGAGAAAAAGAGATTTTTTTTAAAGAAAATAAAACTCTAGAGAGAGAGAGAGAGAGATTTTAGAATGGAATACACGTATATATATTTATATATACGAGAGTTTGTAAAATAATATGTTAAATCATAAAGAGAGAAAGACAAAGAGAGATAGTCATGTGCACATATACGTATATAGCATATATATACGCATATGTCTTTATGAGAATCGAAATCAATAAATAACTTAAAAATATCCGACTTCAATTTTTTATGTAGGCCGAAGAGGAACTTGGGCTTATGCAAGAGCTTAAGCTAAGTCTCCAAGGCCCCATTAGAGAGTGTTTTTGCTTTTGAAAATCTTTTGGAAAACATGATTCCAATATTTTTTATATGTGAACATAAAACCATAATCATTTTGTTTGTTACAAGAGAATGTATTTCTCCCACCATTAGGTATGGAAGAAAACCAAATAGTCATGACATAGAAAACAACGTAACAAAACACTATTTGATATTCCTAATCGGGTGATTAAGAAAGAAACTAATTATGATATTTACATGAAAATACATTTTAATGTGTACATATTTGTAAAGAGCTTTCCCAGGTTGGACGAATTCCAACCTCAAAAATCAACATAATAATGAAAAGATCTCAACCAAAACACTCATTCTTGTGATGCATTTGCTCATTAATTAAGAAAAATTAATACATCATGCATAAGCATCATCTCAAAGATAAATGATGAGTAAAGCAATGTAACAAGCACCTTTTTGAAAATAAATGAGGAAATGTAATTTATTCACCCTACTCATACTCCTAGTACACTCAAGAGTAGCTCATGACTTCGGATAAGAAATCTTTAGAGCTTTTTGCATGGCCATGGGGAGGTGGCAAGAGGAAATGAAAATAAATGAGAGGATGATTACATACCTTGAATATAGATGATATTAGAAATGTCTTCTTCTTTTGAATGATCCTAGGGTCACCTAAGATGAAACCTCAAGATGATGAGGGTATCTCCCCCAAGAGATCTCTTCGTGCTCCCTTGAAGAGTTTGAGCTTGCTTGCTCTCAAGGTTGGAGAAAAAGAAGAAGAGAAGAAGAGAGAAATTGAGAGAAAAAGTTAAGGAAAAACTTTAAGATTTCAAGTGATAAAGCACTAAAAATTCCCCCAAGGGTTAGCTCATGCCCAAGAGGGAGGATTGTAGAGGTATTTATAAAGAGTTTTGGAGTCAAAATTCAAAATTTGATCTTCTTTTAATTTAACATGATTTTCATGCAAATTTCAAGTATTTTTTGAATAATTTTTAATTTTTTTAAATAGGCTTTGACTAAGTGGGATTGGCCATTAGCCCTGCAAACACCTCTTTGGTGTGTGGGCTAATGTCGACCCAGCCAAGCCAATTTTTCATCAAAATGGGAGGTCTCGACACGCGGCGTGAGGCCAGGCGCGATGCGCAAAGGTGTGCTCATGCGTGACCGTGCAGTGCATGGATGCGTGCCTACGCTTGCCCTGCCAGCATGTCGAAGCAGCCCTGCCACACCAAGTTTGCATAAAGGGGGGTGAAACGCACCCCTTATTGTCTTCTATGAACCATTAAGATGTTGATTTCACCTCCCGAGGGTCGTTCAAAGAATAAAATAAAAAGAGCTAAAAATCATATTTTAGATATATATTTAAAAGGGGTAAAAATGGTTTTCGTTAAAAATGAAGCCGACTCCGTTTTGAATGATTTCGGGTTGTTTAGATCCGGATTGGGGTTCAATTGGTTGCCAACACACTCTACTGAGTGGTTTAAGCTTATTAACGCATTTCAGCACAAGAACGAAACATAAAACAAAGGAAGGTCCATGCACGTGTGCGGGGTGCTCAATAGCATTGAATTTTGTCATTTGGATCTCAGCTTTGGAATTTGAGTTTTAATTTCTTGATTTCTATCTAGACTTGGGTTTTGGATCTAATTTGGATCTGAGAATTGGATGTTGGGTTTGAATCTCGTGTCTAAAGTTGGGTTCTGAAATTGAATTTTGTGTTTGGGTTCGAACAAGGGTATAGAAATTCATTTTGGATTGAGTAGTTGCAAATTTGTTTTGGGTCTAGGATTTGGCTTAGGGTATATTGATTTATTCAAATGATTGTAATGACAAGTTCGTGTGAATACGATTGGAATTTAAGTCATTTTTTTGCTCAAATATAGTTCCTCCAATGAGTTAACTTGTAATTATATCTATATTGATTAATTTAAATGATTGTTATCGCCAATTCGTATTCAAACAACAGGGGTTTAGGTCGTTCATTGCCAAATTGTAGTTTATTCAATGAGTTTAACTATAATTGCTTCTATATTGATTTATTTAAATGATTGTTATCACAAGTTCGTATTCAAATAAAAGGGAATTTAAGTCATTCATTTATTAACATGCAGTTTCATATATATAGGTTCATTTAAATGATTGTAATCACAAGTTTGTATGAATACGACAAGAGTTTAAGTTATTTATATGCTCAATTCTAGCTCATCTAATGAGTTGAGTGTATAATTCCTCCTATACATATTCATTTAAACAAGTGGAGTTTAAGTTGTTCATTTGCCCCAATATTGTTCGCCTGATGAATTTAACTTGTAATTGCATTTATTTTAATTGATTTAAATTGTTGTAGTCACAAGTTCGTATTCAAACAAATGAGATTTGAGTCAATCATTTGTTCAATTATATTTCATTAAATATGATTAACTTGTAATTGTATCATTATAGGTTCATTTAGATGATTGCATTGACATGTTTGTCTGAACATGAATGCAATTTAATCATGCATTTGCTCAATTATAGTTCATCAAATAAGATTGATATTAAATTACATATATATTGATTGATTTAAATGGTTATATGGTTATAATCATAAGTTTATATAAATACGATAAGTTTTATAGTCATTCATTTGCTCAATTGCACTTCATCTAATGAGCTTAACTTGTAATTGTATCTACATTGATTGATTTCAATTGTAAAAACAAGTTCTTGTGAATATAATATGAATTTATGTCATTCATTCACTCATTTGTGGTTCGTCCAATGAGTTTAACTTGTAATTACATTTATGTTGATATATTTAAAAGATTGTAATTATAAATTCATATGAATACAAAAGGAACTGAGTCATTCATTTGTTCAACTATAGTTCATCCAATGAGTTCAACTTATAATTGCATCTATATTAATTTGTTTAAATGAATCAAAGGTTCATTAAAGTTATTGTTACTATAAGTTGATATGAATATGATAGGGATTTCAGTCATTGATTCGTTCAATTGTAGTTATCCGATGAGTTTAACTTATAATTGCATTTATACTTGCTCATTTAAATTATTATGATCATAAGTTCGTATAAATATGATAGAGATTTAAGTCATTCATTCGGTCAATTGTAGTTCATCTAATAAGCTTAACTTATACTTACATTTACATTTATTGATTTGAAAGACTATAATCACAAGTTCATATGATTACGATAGAGATTTAAGATTCATTTACTCAATTGTAGTTCATTAAATGAGTTCAACTTGTAATTACATCTATATTGATTGGTTTAATGATTGAGAGCTTCATTTCAATGATTGTTATCATAAGTTTAGATGAATATGAGAGAGATTGAAGTTATTCATTTGCTCAGCTATAGTTCATCTAATGAGTTTAAATATTAATTGCATATAAATTGATTGATTTATACGATTGTAATCACAAGTTTGCATAAACATGGAAGGGATTTAATTCATTCATTTGCTCAATTATAGTTCATTTAATAAGTTTAATTGATAATTAGATTTATATTGATAGATTTAAATGATTGTACTCATAAGTTCATATTTAAACAGTTGGGATTTAAGTCATCCATTTGGTCTATTATGGTTCATCAAATGAGTTTAATGTGTAATTACATTTATGTTGATTGATTTAAATGATTATAAAAACAAGTTCATGTTCATAAAAATGGGATATAAGTCATTCATTTGTTTAATTATATTTCTTCAAGTGAGATAAACTAATGAATACATTTATAAAGATTTATTAAAAATAATTGTTATGCCAAGTTCATATGAATATGATATGGATTTAACTCATTTATTTGCTCAATTGTAGTACATCCAATGAGTTTAACTTGCAATTATATATATATATATATATATATATATATATATATATATATATATATATATATATATATATATATATATATATATATATATATATATATATATATATATATATATATATATATATATAGATAGAGAGAGAGAGAGAGAGAGAAAGATTCGTTTAAATTATTATAATTACAAGTTTGTATTTATACAATTGAGATTTAAGTCATTCATTTGCTCAATTCTAATTCATCTACTATATTGAACATGTAATTCATTTTATAGAGATTCATTAAATGATTATAATCATAATTTCATACTAATATGAATGAAATTTTATGTTATTCATTAGCTCAATCGTAGCCAGATGAGAACACTAGATAAGTTATAACTGAAAAAATAAATTACCTAAATCTCATTTGTTTAAATACAAACTTATAATAATAATCATCTAAATCAATCAATATAGATGTAATTATAGGTTAAACTCACAAGATGAACTACAATTGAGTGAATGAAAGACTTGAACCCCTTTCGTATTCGTATGAATAGAAGTGAACAATAGCAGAGTCGAGCTCGTGCTCAACTTGACTAATTAGTGCTTGACTCGAGCTCAACTTGACAATTTGTGTCAAGCTTGAACTCGACTCTTTTAAGCTTGTGCAACTTGATTTCTCAAATGGAGTTTTTGAAACCCTACAGAGAACCCTAAAAACAAAGCAGAATGACCTTGTTCAAGCTCGTTTAACTCAATTTCTCAAATGGAGTTTCTAGAAACCCTAAAAACAAAGAGGAATGACCTCATTTAAGCTCATGTAACTTGATTACTTAAATGGAGTTTCTAAAACTGAGAGGAATGACATTTAGATAAAATAATTAGGGTCATCACTGTAGGGCGCAGCAACATGAAAACTTATTCTAGGTCAGCCCTCATCATGTATGATGGGTTGCCTGGTCTCAGAGCCACCGATAGCCTTGCCAGACAAGGCAGATTCAGTTTTCATCCACGAAAACCCTCAGCCAAAAGGGGGAGAACCTGTTAAAAATTAAAAGGAAATACATAAAATAATAAATAAACAGAAAAGATAGTGAAAGCTAAGCATGGGTTTACCGCCATCGTTCTACTATGGTGGGTTGCAGCCTCAGAATCGTTGTTGGCATGCTAACCGTCAGAGATGCTGGCACGGTTGTGGAACTCGAGATTTGGGAGAACAGGAGGAGTGAAGAGGTATGGGATAGGAGGAGGAGAGAGAGAGAGAGAGAGAGAGAGAGAAATGAAAGAAGCAAAGGAGGATTGCAGGTGAAGTGAAGGCTTTTATACCATTTAATTTCAAAATGACCCAAACTTTTTGTCTATTTTCAAAAAGCTGTCATAATTCTAAAATGTTAAAGCCGCAACATTATTGAATAATATATTTGCAAAAAGGAGTTTTTTGCTGTTCTTTTCGCAAATCTGAAGCTATTTTTTCATATTTCAAAAATAAGGTAAACGAGCCAACTCGGGCTTATTTGAGTCAAGCTCAAGTTTTAATTTAAAGTCGTCCTCAGATCATTTATACATTCAAGTTTTAATTTAAATCGAGCTTAGCTTATTTAACAAAAAGGAAAACTCAAGTTCAATCCGAGTTTTAACGCGATGAGCTTGAGTTACTTAGCCTATTTTTCAAGCCTACGTGCGAAAATGTGTTGACAATCATTTAAATTAATCAATATAGATGTCATTAGAAGTTAAACACATTTGATGTATTATAATTGAAAATAAATGGCTTAAATTTCATTTGTGTGATATAAACTTATGATTACAATAATTTAAATGACTAATTTCCATATATGTAATACCTGTCAGTCTCACTAAATTGACTACAATCATATGAATGACTTGATCCAATAAAATTGACTTGTAATACGCATCTAAAGGAGCACAGAAAGCATGCAATCGCATTGGAAGGTCCACTACTAGCGGTTTGAAGAGGCCAACAACGTGAAGGTCCTATAACTGGTCGCTAAGGTCGGTCGGTTCAATGAATGTTACGTATAGTAAGGACTCGACCAGCTGATGGGCTGCTAGTCAAATCAGATGTGAAGCTGCCCGTCCTCTCGTGTGTGCTCTAATCACATTGGTGCTGGGAGGTCTATCAAGCAAGTGACGCTTGCAGCTTGCTCCACATTGACTTGAGAGCCTTTACTTGACTTAAACACGGCCTTCAGAACTAGACTCCACAACTCCACCTTAATGGATTTTGGAAAGAAAAGGAAAGCAGTCACGTCATATTAAGTCACATCACGTCACGAGCAAAGCCCCATGCTTTGCAACTGCTTTCTAAAAGAATGAAACTTACATTAATGGAAAGGAGAAATTGGAATTGGGTGGAGATCCAGCTATAAAAGCTTCATAAAAAACGAAGAAAACCGAGGATGGCCTACGATGCGTGTTATCTGACCAGATGCATAGCGTCCATCCTTGTTTTGATTCCTTCTCAAATAGGTCTTTGTTCCAACGTAACGTAACTTTAAGCAATTTGAGTTGCAAGTGGCTTTCTAGCTTTGTTGAGGACGTCACACACCATGCCTGTTCTTCTCCTTAACAGACATGGACACCCTTCCCACGCCTCAAGCAGTTTGCAAGCAACTGTCAATCGTCAGGCTGTTGTCTTTCACCTTCCCCTAGTTCCACTTCTCTTTTCATTGAAGCTCAAGTAGTTTGCAGGCAATTGTCAACCGTCAGGCTGTTGGCTTTCACGTTCCCCTAGTTCCACTTCTCTTTTCATTGAGCTTGCTTCTATGAATAGATATAGAAAGACAATGCCATATATATGGTGAGTTGCCTAGGAATTGTCGTTTCACGTCCGCCGGCCATTTGGCCCAACCCACTTGTCCTGATCGGAACAATGGAGGCGCTTTTGGCAATGATGAAAAAATCAGTATTGCCTCAACACTGATTTATTTAAATAATTATAATAACAAGGACATTTGAATATGATAAAGATCTAAGTCATTCATTTGCTCAATTGTAGCTTATCCAATGAGTTTAACTTGTAATTTCGAATATATTATTTGATTTAAATTATTTAAATCGCAAGTTTGCATGAACATGATAGGGATTTAATTCATTCATTTGCTCAATGATTATAATCATTTAAATCAATTGAAAGTGAGATATTTGTTTTGAAATTAACAATTTGGATTTGAAATGGATCGAAAGGTAAGATTTGAATGTGATATGGATCTATCTTGGACCTTTAAAGCACATAAATGATGTAGTTTTTGTCTAGAACTAGGATTGACGTTAAATTTAGATGATATTTTTGAATTAGAGTGTGACACCAAAAGTTTAGTCTTGTACCTAAGGTTGTGAAAAATCTTTGTGGAGGTACAATGGTGGTAGTTAAGTAATTGGTTGTTCTAATTCTTAGCTTTTTGCGTTCCAATGGAAACTACTATAGGGTAGGTTGGGATCCACTAGGTAGATCATTGTAATGTATGAGATTCAATTCAACACTCAGACATGGGGTCCCACACGTGTAGACTTGTGTGCTTTGAGGAGGGTGGAATGTAATACTCCAAAAGTTTAGACTTATATATAAGATTGTGAACAATCTTGGGGGACTTATAATGGAGTTGTTAAGCGATTGGTTGTCCTAGTGCATAGACATTTTCAAGCTGCAACTGAAATTGCTAGGGAACAGGTTGGGATTTGGCAAATGGGGCATTACAGGAGGCTTGTATTTAGTCCATGATTTGGATTAGTGGTCATGATAATATAAGCTTTGGCTATGGGTAAAATAGAGATTTTGTGCAAGTGAAATTTGGGGTTTTCACAGCTGGTGCATGTCTTTGTATGTAATGTTTTGGTTGATATCTTCATTACAGTTTGTATTCAAACTTGTTTTCCATTCTTGTTTAGATAAATAGGTTGAGTTTGGTGCTCTTGAGAAATATATCAAGGCATGTCATTGAATTTAAAACCTGAGCTTACTTAGGAATTTAATGTCATACACTCTTGCGAACATTTATTCACTATTAATGAAGTAGAATTTATTTAAACATATGTATTTATTCACTTTCCAAATTCCGTATGAGATCGACCCTTGTTCACTCTACTTGGGAGTAAGGAAATAAGATTGATTGGTGCGTGCTCTCAGAGTTCTTTTGACGATATAATCTTAAAAAAGAAAGTGTTTTCACTCCAAAACGGCTTAAATGAAAATTAGCAGCTGTTCATGATGCTTTTAGTGATGGATTTTAATTTTAACCATCCAACGATATATTGCATCCAGTATAGTGATGGACTATATATATAGATGTGACTTACATAGTGTACTTATTATCACATGTGCCAAGTTAGATCTTTCATGCTCAGCTATGTTTACAGCAATTAACTTAACTTCTCATATTGTTCGAAAGCACTTGATTGAAGAGAACAAACCAAGCTTTTAAAGCGTAGGCTGCATTAAGCAAGCAAAGACGAATTTGTGTACATATTAATATTAAATAAAGATAATTGCTAACATGCTTTGTTGTCTAATAAGTCCAGAAAATATATTAACCACAGATAATATAATATATGTGCATAACATACTGTATATGTAGCATATGTAGACAAGCCTATGCAAGCAACGCCAAGAGAAGTAATCCACCACTCTGCATGCCAACAGGCGAATTTTCCTCGAATCAAATTTTCAGTTGTGCAATTTATGGCCAGCTGTAGTCCTTGAACACCGTAAGATGCAAACAGTAGGTACCCTAGTCCACTGCCAAATGATAATGCTACAATTTTCTCATTGCAGTGCATTACATTTATGCTTAGTAATACGAGAGAGAGAGAGAGAGAGATGTAAAACTTAACTTCTGAATTATACATAATTTAATTTCTCAAAAGGAATCGTCGTTAAATATTTCTAGCATTTCCCTTCATCTAATAATAACTGTGCCATGAACATTTCCAAATTTTTCAGAAGTTGGTCCCAAACGCTGATCACCATATTGCATCAACCAAACTGCACCTTTTCTGTTTTTACGACACTTGATCTCAGCCGAAAGGCCGAGATAAACAATTGAATTTTCAAGCAACCAAACCACATTTATTTGATGAGTTAACTAAGGAAAGAACTATTTAATCAAATACAGTTTGACTAAAACATTGATTCCATGTATGATACATTATCTAGAGTTCATTACAATTACAAGGGTTGCTGCAATGGCTGCTGCAAGAACCATTCGATATTGGTCACCGAATGAGAAAAAAAATAAATGGAATATGAAAACGCGACTATTTGTTCTCCACATTGAATTCCCCATTTATACGTTGAAGCGGAACAACATCACATCACCTTCCTTAACCACATAGTCTTTTCCTTCTGACCTCAACTGCGTAAACAAACATAAGAGGTTAAACATCCATACCTATGCACATTTGGCAATGCATATTTACTATTTGCACAGCAACAATGAGGCTTTTATCCCCCGTTCATTCAAACCTTGACCTGTTTTGCTAAGACATTCATTACATGCATCACCAGGAACACGTGCTTATATTTAATTTGTTGTCTGTGATGCTCATGCGATATTATGTTCTACGTACTTGGCAAATAATAGAAAAAATGCCTAGACTCAATTTTATGCCTGGACATGAAGTGGAAAATTTTGCACATTCAACCATAGATCTTAGGACCAAAAATGGTTACCCAAACAGCACCAATTTACAGGGATGCAATATCTCAACTAATTCTATAAGGACCAGCATCGTCCAGCCTGAAGACAGAAATGAGACATGAAATCAAACTGAGAAATCAGCAATTTTTAAAACAAAACAGGTACCTGTAAAATAGGGTGCTGACCCATAACCAAAAATGAAAATGCATTCAGAAGGGCATATGTGATAATTTTACTGAAAGAAACTTACAAGGCCCTTTTCTCTAGCAGCTGCTAGTGAACCGGCAGCAACAAAGTCATCGTAGGCAACCTGCAGAAAACACATAGATTAACACTAAATATCAAGTGACCATGCACACACACAAAAAAGGACCAATATCAGATGGACAATGAGATGCCAAGATGAATCGCGGACACAAAGATATCAAGTTCACAGATGCACATCCTAGCTCCATTCCCAGTTAAACCTTGACACTCATTTTGAGCTGAACTTCTTTTCATCTGCAACTACTTAAACAGGATTAAAACCAGTGGAATTCAAACACTTCCTCAAAAAATATAGAGGCTTATACAGTGCATTAAGTTAATATGTTTGTATAGATGACTTACATAACTACATGCATGTGTTATCATACAAAAATACTTATACATATATATCCACACTTTTATATATAACCAAATTTTTGAATAGAATGTGTGCATGTGCCTGAGAGGGAGAGAGGGGGAGAGAGAGGTTTCATTATATAGGATACCCCATCATATCAGGAAAAGCCATATTTGCTTCCCTTGATATGTGTAGCCAGATTTGTTTTTTAGAATAAAATGAACCAAGCACATGCTCTTACTGTTTCCGCTCGAATAAAGCCCTTTTCAAAATCAGAATGAATAACTCCTGCTGCTTGAGGTGCAGTCATCCCTAAAAACCAGAAATCAGAGTCAAGAATGTGACAGGAATGCACTATGAAGCTTACAAATGGAGGAAAGAGGGAAAAACCTGCAAGAATCGTCCAGGCTTTAGTTTCCTGAACAAACGAAAACAAAGTAGATCCAATTATATGGATAAAACCATCAAGATATTAAGATAATAAGATAGTAGTGAGAGTTCCTTTACCTTCTCACCTGATGTGAAATATGTGCGCAATCCCAAAAGACTATATGTTTCTCTGATCAGATTTCCAAGACCACTTTCATTAACACCAAGAGACTTCAGGTACTCATGCCTTTCCTCGGATGGAAGTTCAGTTAGCTCAGATTCCACCTGTTATTACATAGTAGAAATCTTCATCACTTCAATGAAATGCAGAAAGGATGTGAATACAACAAAGGAGTATATAATTCATTATTTTCTAAAACAAAATTGAAGCATAAAAAGAAACAAAAACATGACATTTAGCAAAACAAAAAAAATATTTCCCACAAATCTGACCAGAAAATTAAACAGATGTACAGGATACATTAGACATAAACAGCCAACTATTAGTTGAGCTTAGTGTACTGCCCTGTAAAATTTTAAAGCAACATAGAAAAGGAGCAGCAGAAATACTTTAAGGTCTCATCATAGACTCAACTTTTATCTATAATCAACTGCCAAAAAGATAACATTGTGAACAGTCCATATCTTGACCACATGGCTAAAGGTCATCATACTATTGTCCATAATCTTGTGCAAAACCTCATGTGACAAGTCTTGCTTTATCTCTCAATCTTACACCAAGTTTAGATTTGATCTTGTAAAGCCATTTGGGTACTACAACCTTTTTCTCCTCAGGTGTGGAAGCAACTTCCAATTTGGGTATTCATGTAGAACCTCCATCTTTTCATTCATGTCATCTATCTATTTCTGAAATTGAAGATCGAACTTAATGGGTTTGTTATTTTCTCCAAGACAAATAGCTGAAAATCCAATTATCATACCTAATGACCTTGAATGGTCCGATGGATTCTTTCTAATCTTCCTATTGAGGGTTGACTTTGTTCTACCACATATAAAACAAGATTCTTTTACATTTGAACGTAGACCAGGCTAAGAAACCCTGCAGTCCTGTTAGGAAACCTTAATCTTTGAATCTCTTTCAAAGAATATAACATCCAATCTTCATGACACTCAAGTATAGATATAAATCTGTACTCTACAACAAGAAATCTCTTAGTAATGAGAGAACCAATGCACCAATGGCACTAACTTGCTGTTAATAGCAATAAGCAGCATACAAATAAGGCATTAACGTGCAACATCTTGCTGTTAAAGCAGATATCAAGAAATCATGACTAATGCACAAAACCAGCAGGTAACACAGCAATGAGAAACCTCTCAGTAACATGCAGAACATATACCAGGCACTAAGGGCAAAGGGAAAAAACACCTGAGAGAACAGAAAGAGAACATCTATTAAGAAAGAATGAGGGCAGTAAAAACAACCTCAAAAAAAAAATGTTACAAGAGGACTTTGTATAAGAGGATAGGAAGGAGTTGGAAGGCCGAACAGCGAGAAATGTAGCAGTTGGGGAGTCCGTTGTAAATCAGAGTTGAACTTGATGAAAGAAATACTTTGATAATCACACCCTTGAAGACACCAGCTACACCAAGAACTCACACAAGGAGAAACTTCAACTAGAAGTGGATAACTTGTATTACTAAGTCTCAAAGAACACCCAAAACTAGGCCTCCAAGCCCATACTCAACAAGGGACAACAGTCCCTTAAAAAAATGTGTTTTTAAAGCATTTTTTTCATTTATCATTTTTTTTTTCATTTTTTTTTTTCAATTATCTATTTTTTATTTGTTGCAAGATGTTTGTGTTATTAGTTTTTCACTTATTTTATTCTTTCCTCATTTTTAGTTTTTAAAATTTTTAAAAATTTACCATATTTTTTCTATCTTTAAGCTCGCCATATTATACTCGAGAAAAACTTCACCGTTTAAAACTCCGAAACGTTATTTGTGACTATGATATAAGTCTATATGAGAGTTTAACGCTAATATATTTTGGAATTTTAGTATGTTATTTTTATATTGTTATTCAATAGTTTCCTCTTTAGAATCTATAAATTTTGAATCATGAATATGTTATCAGGTCTATTTGAATTCTTACTCTCGTTTCACCCTTGTACCCAAGTCTTTTGAAAATAGTCTAAACCCATACTCATACCAGTACCCATACCCACGATCATCCTTAGGTATTGAGCCTCGTGAGAAAATTTTCATATGAAGTTCAATTTATATTGAACAATGCTCAAAGGTCAAAATATATATATATATATATATATATATATATATATATATGATCATGCCTATGTCTTGACTATTGAGTCTCATGAGAAAATTTTCGCATGATCGACTAACTTTGGTATAAATGTTTCAATTGTACAAAGTGTTTCCAAACAAAGAAATCCTTTGAGGCAAATATTCGCTAGTGACGAATAGGCAGCATATCCACATCCCCATAAAAGAAAGTCTGCTACAATCATAGAACTTATATTCAATATGAATTTTGGGGATCATGCATGAAGTTATCAAAAATATATGCATACCTCTGGTCAAAGTCCTAAGTTTGTTGACAACTTGACAGTGAACATAAGTCCACCATAGGGTGTATCCATAAAGCTATGGTTACAGCAAAAAAGGATGAAGATGATGACTGCTGATGTTATTTTCATTTGTTATTTGCATTGATGATTAAGCAATTTCATTTTGTGATGTATGATACCTTAAACTTTTTTCTTAATATGGCTTATGATGATATGATATGTCATGTCAAATTAATGAAGGCTCATTCAGTCATTTGCTATAACCTATATGTTAAGATGTGTTTATATTCAGTTTTAGGTTTAAGAGGGTACTTTTGTAATAACATTTCTTTTAGATTGTTCTCTTGTATCTTCTCTCTCTCTCTCCTCTAGTCTATATAAAGAGGAGTTAGGGCAGATTTCGAGGTTAATCAAAATATAATCTCCTCCTAATTCATCATGGTATCAGAGCTCCAGCCGCCTCCTCCTCAGCGCGTCGTCGCTGATTGAGCGGCGCCAGCCGCTGCCTGATCACGACCGTCGCTGCTCTTCCGCCCGTCGCTCGTGTCCGCCCATCGTCGCCCGTCGCTACTCTGATCACGACCGTCGCTGCCGCTTGCATCGCTGCCCTCTCCGTCCGTCGCTGCCTGACCACGACCGTCATCGCCCGCCGCCGCCTGCTCGCGTCTCGCCGCAGCATCGCCCGCCGCCGCCGGCTCGCGTCCTCGCCCGCCGCCGCCTGCTCGCGTTTGCCCGTCGTTTCTGCCTGCTCTCGCAGCATTCGTTTCTGCCTGCTCTCGCAGCATCTCTGCACTGCCGCTGCTTCGCTGCTGCCCTGCACCGTTGCTGCTCTCCACCGCTGCTCTGCCGCTGCCTGCCACCGCTGCTCTGCCGCTGCCTGCCACCGCTGCTTCGCTGTCGTCTCTGGTATCTCTCTTCGTTCTTCTTCGTCGGCTTGTGTCTGATCAGCGTTGTCAGCTTGTTATTACCTCCTCTTCCAGCCGATCAGACTTATGGATTACTTCGTGCGTTTGACTGCTATTGCTCGATGATCAGCATGCTGTCTTTACATATGTGATTATATTCCTTGTTGCCTGCACTTCTTATTCCGTGGCTCGGTGTTCTCCTTTGTGTTGAAAGATGTCTGAAATTAGCAGTGGAGCTAATACCTCTTCCTTTGCATCGTCGGGAGAGATGAAGAGTTCCCCATTTTCCAGCATTATCACCAAAATGGATGGGGGAAATTACGAGATGTGGGCCATGCAAGTAAAAAGAACCTTGATCGCTCATGAGAAGGAACATCTCATATTGGAGCCCGAGCCCGTACAGAAGGTAGGAAAATATACTACTTGGTTTAAAGATAATTCGTTGGTTATGGTATGGATTGTTGGTACTCTTTCTCAAGACATTGCAAATGAAATCTTGCATAAGGAAAGTGCAAAGGATATGTGGGATTCCCTTGCAGCCACCTATTCACAAGCAAGGAATGAAACAAGAATTATGCAGCTCCATCATGATATTCATCAGATGCGACAAGATGGTCGACCTCTTCATACCTATTATTCTAGTCTCAAGTCCATGTTTGAGAGACTAAATAGCTACTTTCCTGCATGTAAGTGTGAACAACAAAAGGCATATAGAGATATGCTTATGGTAGGGGTATTTCTCTCTGGATTAGACTCTGTTTATGAATCAGCAAAGAATCAGATGCTCACTAGTCCCTCGATTCCTCCTATTGATGAGGCGTATAGTAGGCTAAGCAGAATTCCAATCCCTGCGTCGACTGTTCTTGATACCACCTCTGCTATGCTTGCTACTCGTGGCAGAGGTGGGTCCCTCTTTGCCAGAGGACGAGGATACCGTGGTCGTGGCAATACCACTTCGCGCCCAGTATGTCAGTTTTGTCATCGCATTGGTCACACTGTGGATAAGTGTTGGCAGAAACATGGTCGTCCAGCTGTTGCAAATCAGACTGTATTTACTGATTCTCCAGAGCAGCCTAAGACTCAGCATACTGTTTCCTCCAGTGAGTTACGTGCAGATGATATTATCTCTCAGTTGAGAAACTTGATTGGTGATAGAACTTGTAGAGATACGAACAAGAAGAAGAGGAAGAGAAGCAATGATCACGATGTAACGTGGAAAACCCTCAACACGAGGGAGAAAAAACCACGAATGAGGAGGAGTTGGTGCCCACTAGCAGCCAGACTCTCTCTCTCTTAAGATTATCATTAACACTTAAGGATTAGGGTTACATGACTTAAGTAGAGCCCAAAACGGGCTACAAGGCGGGTCGGGTATGGATCCGGACCCGAAACCCACAATCTATCAACACTCCCCCTCAAGTTGGGCGTACATATCAAACATGCCCAACTTGGATACATTCCTCTCAAATGAAGCTGAAGGAAGAGCTTTCGTCAGAACATCAGCAGTTTGGTCTTCAGACTTCATGTAGGGTAAGATCAACTCTTTCGCATCAATCCTTTCCCGAATGAAGTGACGATCAATTTCAACATGTTTTGTTCTGTCGTGAAGTACAGGATTGTTGGCTAAGTTGATTGCAGACTTGTTATCACAATACATCTTCATAGGTCCTTCAATCTCTATTCCAATGTCAGTCAACAATATCTTCAACCATAATAACTCTGACACTCCCATAGCAACTGCCCTATATTCTGCCTCTGCACTGGATCTAGAGCAAACATCCTGTCTCTTGCTCCTCCATACAACAAGGTTTCCTCCCAAGTAGACACAGTACCCTGTAGTGGATCGTCTGGTATCACCACAACCTGCCCAATCCGCATCAGAATAGCCCTCGATTTCCACAGTCTCTTGTTTCACATACAGGAGTCCCTTACCAGGATTTTTCTTCAGGTAGCATAGCACTCTGTCCACAGCCTTCAGATGTGCATCGGTTGGCGCATGCATGAATTGGCTCAAAACATTCACCGCAAAGGTGATATCAGGTCTCGTGAGGGTAAGATAAATTAGCTTCCCAACCAAACGTTGATATCTTCCCTTGTCTTCTTCACAGAGAGGCTCTCCATCTCTGAGACTCAACTTGTGCCCAGTGTCAAAAGGGGTAGGAGCAGGTCTACATCCCAATTTACCAGTTTCTTCCAGCAGGTCTAATGTATATTTCCTTTGGTTTAGTACAAGACCAGTACTAGACCTAGCAACCTCCATACCAAGAAAATACCTTAGTTTTCCAAGATCTTTGAGGTCGAATTCTGTAGCCAGTAACCCTTTTAGCTTGATAATCTCCTCCTCATCATCTCCAGTAACAATCATGTCATCTACGTAGACGAGCAGGAGAGTAACCTTGCTCTCCTTCTTCTTCACAAACAGAGTGTGATCTCCATTTCCTTGTTTGTATCCATGACGTATCATCACTCTTCTCAGTCGTTCAAACCACGCTCTGGGCGATTGCTTAAGGCCATACAATGCCTTTTTCAGCTTACAACACATTTCTGGTTCTTCATATCCTGGAGGCATATGCATATATACTTCTTCTTCGAGGTCACCATTGAGGAATGCATTCTTAACATCCAGTTGATACATCTTCCACTCCTTCATCACAGCTAAGGATATAACCACCCTCACAGTCTTCATTTTCGCAACAGGAGCAAAGGTTTCCAGGTAATCAATTCCATATTTCTGGCTAAACCCCTTGGCCACAAGTCGAGCTTTATATCTTTCAACACTCCCATCTGGTTTGTACTTGATGGTATACACCCATTTGGATCCAACTAGGTGAGCGGCTTCAGGAATCTTCACCACTTCCCATGTCAAGTTTCTTCTTAGGGCATCTATTTCTTCTTTCATTGCATCGGCCCACTTGGAGTCACTTTGAGCTTCAGCGACAGTCCTGGGAATCACAGCCAAAGAAAGAGTAGAAACAAAACACTTGTAATCTTTCCCAAGTCTGGAATAAGAAACAAAATTACCAATGGGGTGTTGAGTACATGACCTGACACCCTTTCTCAGGGCAATGGGAAGATCGTCATTCTTCTTTTCAACCTCATCATGGGTCTCCACGGTCTCCTCGGTAGGACTTGGTTCATCCAGGGAAGGAGTGGCATTGGGATTGGAAGTAGATCTAGCATCACAAGTCATCACCTCTGTCCGAGTACCTCGTCTAGAGTAGAACTGTCCAAACAACTGAGGGCCTTCCTTCTCAATGCTATTGTCACCCCTTTCCTCCTTCTCAGGCACATCAACAGTATTAAGTGATTCTGTTTTCTTGTAGTCCAAAAAATCTATAAACTGAAGTTCCTGTCTCTGAGAATACTCTTCCCTGCCCACAGACTGCTCCCCCTGAAGAGGATTCGCACCAAAGTAAGAGGCATGTTCCAAGAAGGTAACATCCCTCGTAACATAAGCTCGACCAGTAATAGGATCAATACATTTGTATCCTTTTTGCGTAGGGGAGTATCCAACAAAGACACCTTTGATAGACCTAGGATCAAGTTTCTTGACATTTGGACTGTGATCATGGATAAAACATACACAACCAAAAACACGAGGAGGAAGAGGAAAGGGTGGACGACTGCCAGGAAGCAACGAGTGGGGAGTCCTACCATTCAAAACACGACTGGGCATGCGGTTAATAAGATAGGCACTAGTAAGAACTGCATCACCCCAATAGTGTTTAGGAAGATTTCTCTGAAACAAAAGAGCCCTGGTGACATTAAGAAGTTGACGATTTTTCCTTTCAGCTACCCCATTTTGAGGGGGGTGTAACTACAGGATGTCTCGTGAACAATCCCCCGTTGTCTAAGAAACTCCTCAACAGGCCGACACATGTACTCACGGGCATTATCGGACCTGAAAGTTTTAACATTCGCACCATACTGGGTATGCACAAGAAGAATAAATGTCTCGATGATTCGAGGAACCTCGCTGCGGTCTTTTAACAAGTATATAAATGTAGCACGAGAGAAATCATCAATGAAAGTGATAAAGTACTGGAAACCTTGACGGGTATGAATGCCCGAAGGTCCCCATACATCAGAGTGAATCAGAGAAAAAGCTTCATTAGCACAACTAGAAGAAAGAGGGTACGAAGCCCTCACATGTTTGGCAAACTGACAAACATCACAAGAAATGGAAGACACATCAAAGGAGGAACACAAGTCTGGAAACAAATGTTTCAAAATCCCAAAAGGTAAATGCCCAAAACGTTCATGCCAGTACATAAAAGACTGAAGACAATCTTCTCTTCTCTTATCTGTCTTGCGGATCGCTGTCAACAGAGCAGTAGCCACACGTATGGGAAGACGATATAATCCATCAGAAGCTAAACCAATCCCAATCCTCTTCCCTGTCACCAAGTCCTGCAAAACACAACGATCGGCAGAGAATATAAGTTCACAATTCAATTCTTTAGTAAGTCTACTGACTGATAAGAGATTTAAAGGAAACTGGGGAACATGTAAAGCGCCCTGCACATGAAATTTGTCCAACAAGGACAGAGTGCCTTCGCCTGCCACACAGGTAGAGGAACCATCGGCAAGAGAAACACGTTCCCTTCCCGAGGACAACTTATACTCATGAAACAATTTTGGATTACCTGTCATGTGATGAGTAGCACCACTATCGACAATCCATTCCCCCACAGAAGAGTTACCTTGATTGCCAATAGCTGCAAGAGCCTGATTAGCTGTAGTTCCCTCTGAGGTCTCAGTCTTGTTGACATCGAGCCTGCCCAAATAAGCCCTTAGTTCACGAAGCTGGTCAGCAGAAATGGAGACTTTTTCTCCACTAGAGGCTTGCACCTCAGACACGGGCGTTCTCCCAGTCAAAGATCTCCCTCTGTTCCCCTTCTTTTCTGGATGAAGATCCCAGCAATAATCCACAGTGTGACCTGTCTTCTTGCAGTGAGTGCACCGGCGAAGAGACCTAGATGGGCCGCCAGGACCACGACTCACGAGAGCAGATCTCTCGTTATAGGGCACAAGTTCCCTCTTCCCTTCTTTTGTAACAAGCCTTCGCTGTTCTTCCGCTTCAACACAGGAGTACACATCTTCAATACTGGACACCTCCCCTGAATTCAAAATCTGACTTCGAACACCTTCAAACTCATCATTTAAACCTGCTAAAAATAGGAACACCCTGTTTTCCCATTCATGAGCAACATAGAGTGCCTGATCATGGGGACAATGCCAAGGAATATCAGAATGATAGTCAAGCTCTTCCCACTTGGCTTTCAAAGCCCCATAGTACTCTGCAACAGACGAGGTCCCTTGTCGAATGCCATAAACTGTCTTCATTACTTGGTAAGTACGAATTGCGGTCTTCTTTTGGCCATACATTTGCTCGAGGACCACCCACATGTCTCTAGCAGTCTTCTTCCGAAGGATAAGGGGCTGAATATCGGCGGAAACGGAATTGACAATCCAAGTTTTCACTTGATTATCCTCAAGAAACCAAGTATGCCACACATCACTTGTTCTTGCTGGTTCGGGGTTGCTCCCATCAATATAGGCCATGCGACCACGGCCAGCAATCCCCATGGTCATAGCAGGCGACCACGAAAAATAATTATCCTTGGTGAGGCGAAGAGTGATGACCTGCATGGGAACATTCTCCGTTCTAAAAGCCCCTATTTCAGTGGGATTGGTGTTGACGGTTGACGAGGAAGAGGCTGCCATAATCACAGACCAGTAGGCAGCAAGAAGCAATCACACGATACAACACCAAAAAACGGACAGAGAGCAGGAAACGGAACCAGGCAAAGCGGCGCGGCGCTGGGCGGAAACAGATCAGGCAGAGCGGCACGGCGCCGGAAAAGGACACGGCGTTGGGCGGAAAAAGACCGCCGCTGGACAGGTCGTCGTTTGGGCAGGCCGACGCTGGGCGGAAGCGGCTGCGCTAATCAGGGCGTCGCTGGGCCGGTTGTCGCTAGGCGGAGACGGCGGAATCCTGAGCGGCGTTGATCAGGGCGGCGCTGGGCGGAGACGGCGGCGGGACGACAGACGACGCTCGGGCACGAGCGTCGGGCACGGGCGAGACGATGAACAGTGCCGGGCGATTCTCCTCTAACACGGGCAAAAGACAACCAGAAACGCCGGAACTTCACCGCTCTGATACCATGTAGAGATACGAACAAGAAGAAGAGGAAGAGAAGCAATGATCACGATGTAACGTGGAAAACCCTCAACACGAGGGAGAAAAAACCACGAATGAGGAGGAGTTGGTGCCCACTAGCAGCCAGACTCTCTCTCTCTTAAGATTATCATTAACACTTAAGGATTAGGGTTACATGACTTAAGTAGAGCCCAAAACGGGCTACAAGGCGGGTCGGGTATGGATCCGGACCCGAAACCCACAATCTATCAACAGAACTCAACAAGCTCCTGATCCGACCACCTCTACTACCACTACTGCTGCCAGTGCGTCTTCATCTGGTATGTATTCTGACTATACTCCTGCTACTGACACTACAGATTGGCTCATTGATTCGGGTGCATCGACACATCTCTGTGGAGACAAGGCCCAGTTTACTTCTTATGTCCCTGCTCCACCTGGTCGCTCGGTTATTCTAGCAGATGGCAAATATTCTCCAGTTGTTGGACATGGAGAGGTCCAACTTACTTCATCATTGCCGTTGCAACATGTTCTTCATGCACCAGAATTCCCACATAGCCTACTGTCTATCAGTCAGATTACCAGAGATTTAAACTGTCGTGCGATATTTGACTCCTCTTCTCTTGTGTTTCAGGATATACTGACGGGCAGGGTGATTGGCAGTGGCCGTGAACAGGGAGGTCTTTACAGGCTGGTGCATCCCTTTCCTTTTGCTGGGTCTACCTCTTCAGGGTCATCCTCATCCTCGGCTTATACTTGGCATTTACGTTTTGGCCATCTACCGTTTCAGAAACTGCTGCATGTTCTTCCTCAGCTGTCTCCTAAGTCTTCTTTTCAATGTGAGTCTTGTCAGTTGGGCAAACACAATCGGTCATCCTTTCCTTTGCGGCCCAGTAGAAGTAGCCATTCTGTGTTTGAGTTACTTCATTTTGATGTTTGGGGCCCGAGTCGTACACCTGATCTTCAAGGTCATCGATATTATCTTGTTGTTGTCGATGACCATAGTCGTGTTAGTTGGGTTTTTCTTATGAAGAATAAATCTGAAGTGGGTCATGTAATCAAAAATTTTATCAATGAAATTCTGACTCAGTTTGATACTTGTGTCAAAATTGTGCGCTCTGACAATGCTCTTGAGTTATGTGCTTCCTCTTTAGAACAATTTTTCAGGGATAAGGGTATCATCCATCAAACCTCTTGTGCCTATACCTCCCAACAAAATGGGGTTGCTGAAAGGAAACACCGTCATATTCTTGATGTTGCCAGAACCATCATCATACATAGCCATGTTCCTCATTCCTACTGGGGAGATGCTGTTCTCACAGCATGCTATCTTATTAATCGTATGTCGTCATCTGTGTTGGGAGACCTTATTCCTATCTCTGTCCTCTTTCCTGACAGAGACTTGTTTTCTGTTCCACCTCGTGTTTTTGGATGTGTTGCCTTTGTTCAGTTGCTTGGTCCTGGGAGAGATAAGTTGTCTCCTCGGGCCATCAAAACGATCTTTGTTGGTTATTCCCGCACTCAAAAGGGATATCGATGTTATGATCCTTCTACTCGTCGATATTATGTGAGTGCTGATGTTACATTCTTTGAGTCAACCTCTTTCTTCTCCCCAAATGGAACTCAATTAAGGGCGCCTGAAGTGAATGATGGTGTCCATTTTCCTCTACCTCTCATGAGTTGTTCAAAACCAGTTGATTCACGCTTTGGGGCTGTCTACCAACGTCGTACTAAACCTGTTGCGCCTGCTCACTGTGCACCTGTGCCTTCACCCAGCACGCCCAAGGTCATTCCTGACACAAACTCTGCTGACAATTTTTTATGTAATGATGACATAGGAGAATGTCACGAGCAGGTTCATGCTCCTAATGACCTTGATATGCCCATTGCTCAAAGGAAAGGCAAACGCAGTTGCACTTTGCATCCTATCTCTGGTCACTTATCCATGGATAGACTCACTCCTATGTACCGACAGTTTGTCAAGGGGCTGTCGGCTATTGGTCTTCCACAGAATCCCATGGATGCTCTCTCTGATCCAAAATGGGCTGCAGCTATGCAAGAAGAGATGGATGCTCTTCAGTCTAGAGGCACCTGGACCCTTGTTACTCCTTCAGCTGATGCCGCCATTGTTGGTTGCAGATGGGTCTTTACTATCAAATACAGAGCGGATGGCAGCCTTGACAGATATAAGGCTCGACTGGTTGCTAAAGGCTATACCCAAACTTATGGGGTTGATTATTATGATACCTTCTCTCCTGTGGCACGACATGCTTCTTTACGGATTCTCCTTGCTGTGGCTGTCAGCAAGAATTGGTCCTTATCACAGCTTGATGTCAAAAATGCCTTTCTCTATGGTGACTTACATGAAGAAGTGTATATGCAGCAACCACCAGGGTTTGTTGCTGAAGGGGAGTGTCAGAAAGTGTGCAGATTGCGAAAGGCGATTTATGGTCTGAAACAGAGTCCTCGAGCTTGGTTTCAGAAATTGTCAGAGAATATTGAGAATGAGGGCTTCAGACGTTCTTCGGCCGATCATTCCCTCTTTGTCAAGAAGACTTCTACAGGTACGGTGATAGTTCTTGTCTATGTTGATGATATCATTGTTACAGGGGATGATGATCAGGGGATTTCCAACATCAAGGATGTCCTTGGACAACACTTTGTCACCAAGGACCTTGGTGAACTACGTTATTTCCTCGGTATTGAGTTTGCCAGAAATCGAAAGGGTCTTATCATGTGCCAGAGGAAATACGTTACTGATGTTTTGCAAGAGACAGGGATGCTGGGGTGTCGACCTGCATCCACGCCTATGAATATCAATACCCGCTTATATGATGATGATACTGAAGATGTTGATGCGAGACAGTATAGAGGGATTGTTGGGAAGCTCCTATACATCACTGTTACTCGACCTGACATTGCCTATGTTGTTAGCAGAGTGAGTCAATTTATGGATAAGCCCAAGAAAGTTCATTGGGATGCTGCTATGATGATTCTTAGGTATCTAAAGAATTCACCAGGAACGGGACTCTTCTTTCAGAATGGTACCTCACTCACTATATCTGTGTATGTTGATGCCGACTATGCGGGATGCCCCTCAGACAGAAAATCCACCACTGGATTTTGTGTGTTTATTGGATCCAACTTGGTTACATGAAAGAGTAAGAAGCAAACTGTGGTTGCCAGATCAAGTGCAGAATCTGAGTATAGAGCTATGGCTCAAGGTACTGCTGAAGTTATGTGGGTTAGATCCCTGATGGTGGATCTTACTGTCGAAGTGCCTCTTCCTATGCAATTGTTATGTGATAACAAAGCTGCACTGTTTATTGCTAATAATCCGGCTTTTCATGAAAGAACCAAGCATGTTGAAGTAGATTGTCACTACACCAGAGACATGATTCAAAAGGGGTTTGTAAGTACCTCACACATTTCAACTACAGGGCAAACGGCTGATATCTTTACTAAGGCTCTTGCAAGGGGACCATTCCAAAGCTGCTGTTCCAAGTTGAGCCTATTTGACATATACGCTCCAACTTGAGGGGGAGTGTTAAGATGTGTTTATATTCAGTTTTAGGTTTAAGAGGGTACTTTTGTAATAACATTTCTTTTAGATTGTTCTCTTGTATCTTCTCTCTCTCTCTCCTCTAGTCTATATAAAGAGGAGTTAGGGCAGATTTCGAGGTTAATCAAAATATAATCTCCTCCTAATTCATCACTATATTTGTGTATGACATCCTTTTCATAGAGAACTCATTTTTATACATTTTCACTGATTTTTCTGACTCTTTATAATTAAATTTACTATATATTTATGACACATTATGATACAGGATATCTATTGACCCAATTGACAAAGGCTGTGGTACACCCTTTACAGCATTGATTAAAGGTAGTCCACAGTTGAAGAGAAAGGGAACCAACACTCTTCTTTATAATGCATCATTCCAGTCCATGAATGAAACACCCAAGATATAAAGACAAGCTTCTGAAAAATTTGAAAGTCTCGTTTTCCTTTTCTTTTATTAATTGGAAAAGTTTCATTTTAATCAAAATCTAATTTCGCAAAAATATTTGGATTTTTCAATTTTTTTTCCTCGTATTCTAAATTTTATTCTCGTGTTCACAGAATTAATACTGTAGATGAAAATGAGAAATGTAATAAAAAGGCAAGATTTTTAAATAGCCATCTCTACGTCCAATACCAAGATCTTGTGACACATCCAAGAAAATGTCCGAGTAAAGGAATCATGATCCAGCAAAGTTTTATGCAAGGAGAAAATGAGGAACCCATAGCCACAATCACAGAAAAGAGAGATAATAAACGCAACTGAACCCACCTCAAAACCATGTCAAAGGATATTATATTAGATATGGAAAAAAACTAAAATCATGGTATTCAACTGAAATCAAGATGTATTCGTGAAAGTCCAAATGAACCTTAACTAGATAAAATGAGTCATTCAGCCAAGACAAAAAAAAAATGACATGAAGCAAATAAACAATTATTCATGAAACAATTCAACTATCATTTAGATAAGCACAAAGGATGAAACTTCAAAACAGATGACAACTTTAAGAGATCCAATAGAATGGACCATAAAACATGCATCTAAGTGCACCATGCATGCACACTCACACAGACTCCAAGAATATACAATCCCATAAGCCAATGGCATGGTGATGTGAAGACATTAGGGATGAATATCAGAACAAAAACCTTAAGGATTTACTTAGAATTAGACATGTACATCAGAAAACAACAGGACATATATCTCTGAATACTTTCACATCCAGAAAGTCTTGGATTGTATAAAATTGGATAAAGATGTACCTGTGCTGAGATCGTTACCACCCTAGATCCGAACTCATATGCAAGATTTGCTACTTCTTTAACATGTGAATTTTCATATGGATGACCAATCTCAGATTCAGCCACATTAGCAACAAATATGACTGGTTTCATCGTCAGCAGGCATAGATGGCGTATTGATTCCTTTTCAAGATCTGACAGGAAAACTGATCTTGCAGGCTTTCCTTTCATCAGTGTCTCCTGAATCCTTTCCAAGGCACACCTTTCAGCTTCTTCCTAAACTTCCAAATAAGCTGAAAGATTAAGTTACTGGAATTTGTGAGAGTGCTCATATAAAACATGTCGACTGTCACAGAAAAGTAACCTTTAGTTTTGATTGGGAATCTTTTGCTTTCCCCTTTTTTAACTTCTCCATCCTTTTCTCAATCTGTACAACAACATAATTCAGATATTTTCAAAACCAGAAGCATTAATAAATAATACAAAAAACACATGCAAAGCATCACCTTCGTTGACCACCTTATAGAATTTGAACTTAACAAACATATTGACCAAAAGATTTGGTGCTATTCATTTCATAGGCAAGAAAAACAGTGTCAGCCAATAAAACTATAGTTACTGCTTAATTCAAATAGCCTTCTGAAAAATCTCCACTTCAAAATTCATTTGCATAATCAACGATGCATCAATTAAATAGCCATATTATTATATGAACATGTGAATCTTGGTCACAGTGCATGAGGTTGAATGGCATCAACAAGTTCTGAGCCTAAACACTAACTTTATCATCTGAATCTAGAATGGAAAACCACAGTCCAACATAATGGCTGCAGGATGATTGCAGTTACTTCATAGGAAAGTATCTAAATAAACACTTAGGACACCTTGAAAATGACCCAGTTGTTTCTGCGTGAAAAGTATGTGCTCCAAGAGCTTTCCCCGCATCATGTATTGCTACAAAACGACTTATTAATGCTAAAACATCCTGAATGAGGCTACTAATTATGAATGGATTAGTGAGTCCAGATTAGGGAAAAAATAGTCATCTCGTTATTGTTTTATGTTAATGTGGGAACAATTGTCTTATAGGGACCATTAAACTAGTAACCAGGAAGGAACATGCAGACCCAAGGTAGAGATCCATGAAGAGATAGATATACGTAACAGGTACTCATAGGTTCCTTATGGCCTTTGGTTTTCAAAAGTTCCTTCTTGTCTGTTCTAAACCATTGGATGCACTTTTACTCACAAACATGCACCAAGACACATTCATTTAGCAGGAAACTTTTAGTACCTTACTTATCGAACTTTAGGGAAATTAGGATGAATATGACTCCAGTAAAGCTTTCTGTAGGGCAGGATGTAACATCCAGCTTCTTGGCATAAAAAACAGTTTATGAATTACAGTTTTAGCCTTAGAAGTTCGTAAACCTTATTTTGTTTCTGTGTGAGTATTGCTAAGAGTCTAGACATTACATCAGAATTTGAAACTAATAATACATATAAAAAGTATACGACCTAAGCAGACGAAAAATGGATGTCGGATGGTTACGGAATTCGCAGTCATACTAGAAGGCTAAAATAGTCCAAGATCCAGTAAGTCCGGGTGTTATGGTCTTTGGTCAGTGGCAAACTTGTAATTTTCAGTCATGACCAGGGGCAGAGTAGTAATTAGCTAATTGAGATTACATTGTGCTAATCGGGATTAAATTTAGCTAATAATAGTTTAAGAGATTAAGCACCTAATTAATGATAGATTAGAGCTTTTAAGCTAAGATTAGACACAAAGTTAAACCGGAACTGAAACTAATCATTTAAATCTAATTAATTGAATAAACCTCCTCAAATATATTACTGTTTTTCTAAACCTCAAGATAGAATAATGTAAACAATAATATAATAAGTGATAAAAAATAATAACTTTTGGCTATAAATAGGGGTTGTCACTATTAGATTTTGGGTATCGAACTATAACCCATGATCAGTTTCAGCAAAGGAAAGGTTAAGAGAACAAGAAAAGAAAAATGAGGAAGGGAGGTAAGAATTTACATTCTCATGCAGCCCATTTATATAATGATCCTTCTATACAATTTACAAGAATCTAGAATGAAGCAATCACAATAATCTAGAGTTTAGAATGAAACAATTACAAAAATTACAATTGACCCTGCCTAGATAAATGTGATTAGACACCATTAGACGTGTTGGATCTGGATCAGATTAGATTCAATATCTTATCATCCTCCCTTAAGTTGTATATGGTTTTGCACTATGTGCAACTTGTCTTTTAAAAACCAGAATCGTTGCTTTGTTAGTCCTTTTGTAAATAAGTTTGCGATTTGTTCAAATATACGAACATAAATAGGTTGAATCTCCTTGTCTTCCACTTTTTGTCTAATAAAATGTTGATCAATCTCAATGCGCTTTGTTCAACCATGTTGTATGGGATTAAAAGCAATGTTAACAGCGCTTTGATTAGCGCACATTAACATTGACATTTTAATCTTTTCTCCAATGTCCTCTAGCAAATGTTTAACCCAAACTTCAGTAGTACCTGCAGCCACTACTGCAGCCATACATCTGTATTCAACTTCAGTGTTGGATCTTGTCATTGGCTTTGCTTTCAACAACTCCAAGACACAAGATTACGTCCAATGAAAATACAAAAACCAGAAATAGACTTTCTTGATCGGGATCTCTAGCCCAATCTACATCTGTGAATGCTATAAGTTGATGTCCACCAGTTATATTTCCACTCTTACCATAAACTAAGCCATCTCCTGTTGTCCTTTTTAGATATCTTAATATTCTTTTGACAGCATCCATGTGAGTATCTCTAGGTGCAAGCATAAATTGAGATACTTGATTCGCAGCACAATATTGTAAAAAGCATATCGTAA
This sequence comes from Nymphaea colorata, assembly GCF_008831285.2. Taxonomy (NCBI): domain Eukaryota; kingdom Viridiplantae; phylum Streptophyta; class Magnoliopsida; order Nymphaeales; family Nymphaeaceae; genus Nymphaea; species Nymphaea colorata. The sequence goes on along the minus strand of NC_045139.1, from coordinate 27,344,997 downwards.
GCCATATCAGTCTGCCTTTAAGATACGCCATATCGTAAAATATTGTAACGTATCATAACTGTATCGTATTTAAAAAAAATAATCAGAAAAAAGAAAAAAAATTCGAAAAAATCACAAAAAATCAGTAAAAATCAATAATGATGTGTTCTTCATAAAAAACATATTTTACAGAATGATAGACTTATTATTGCTATAAAGTTACGATTCATTACTTCATCATTCACAAACATCAAAATTCATAACAATTATGTCAATATCAATCTAGAAAGCACAAGGAACATAACATAAGTACATAACATATCGTAATTGTATCGTAACTATATAGTACGATACGGTGCCTGTATCATTTGATACGTGCGATACATGCACGGTACACCACCTGTTTACGATACAAGTAGTATATCGTATAGCATTTTTGAAACGCGACAATACGTATCGTACAATACGTATCGTATGATACGTACAACATACAACACTGTCGCAGCATATCTAATATGTAGTCTAGTGAATGTAAGATATTAGAGTGCCCCGACAATGCTTCGATATTGTGTAGGATCTTCATATAACTCTCTATTTTGAGCACTTAGTCTTTGATTTAGAACACTAGGAGTTCCAACAGGCTTACAATTAGACATACATGTGTCTTTTTCAATAGGATCCAGCGTGCACTTTTGTTGTGTCAACGTGAGGCAATCATTGTGCCTACCAATTCCCACTCCAAGAAAGAATCGTAAATCACCAAGCTCTTTCATTTTGAAGTTTTGCATCATCAAAGCTTTAGTGTCTTCTATGTGTTTTCCAGAATTGCCTGTGATAACAAAATCATCAACATATATAAGAAGTAAAGAAAATATGTTTTCCTTTCGATAAATGAAAAGAGAGTGATCTAGAGGACATCTCCAAAAACCACATTCTTGAATCTTGTATGATAAACTGTCAAACCATGAACGTGAGGCCTGTTTGAGTCCATAAATAGATTTTCTTAGTTTACAAGCTCACGCATGAGTCTTCTTTCGCATATCCTGGAGGTTGTTCCATATATACTTCCTCCCTCAAATCACTGTGAAGAAAACATTTTTCACGTCCATTTGATGTAGTCTCCATTCATACTCAACTACCAATGATATAATCACACGGATCGTTCCCATTTTGGTCACAAGGCTGAATGTCTCATCATAATCTTGTTCATATTGCTACGTGAAGCCTCGTGCCACCAATCTTGCCTTGTATCTTTCCACACTGCCATCAGATTTATATTTGACTTTGTAAATCTATTTCGATCCTACTACATTCTTTTCTTTGGGTCTAGGAACGATTTTCCATGTCCCACATTCGTGTAGTGCATCTATTTCTTCATTCCTTGCCCTGATCCAATTGCGACGACTTGGATGCTTCCTCAAAAGAAGTAGATTCATCTTGTTTTATAACTTGAGACATAAAGAGCTAAAAATCTAAGGAAAGGTTATCATAACTTACCCATCTATGAATGGGGTGTCGCACTCGCTCTAACAAGCTGATCATCGTAGACTTCATCATGGGAAGAGGTCGGATTGCCATCTATCCCTCTTTTCTGATGAGTATAAACCTGTCATGAAAATCGACATGAGGCATTGTTTTCTCCTTCTTTCATAGATGGAACGAATTTGTTTTCTTCTATTTGTGTGATATGTGGACATCCTATCTCATCACGTGGATGAGATTCTAGACTGCCTCCTGCAAATAATTCAACACTTACCCAAGGATTATATGATTCCATGGGTTGAGAATTCTCAGTAGAAATGTTAAAGTGTTCGTCAAACACAACATTTCTTGTTACTTTGATTTGTCCGATTGCACAGCCATAACATCCAAAACCTTTATAGTCATCTACATAACCAACAAACTTGCACTGAACTGCTTTACTTTCAAATTTATTTCTTAATGACGAGTCAATGTGAACATAGCACACGTACCCGAAAACCTTTAAATCATTGTAGTTTGGATTTCGACCAAAAAGAGTGAAGGAGATTTTGAATTCAAAACTGTCATGGGCAGACAATTTATTATGTGTACAGTAGGGTGAAAAGCCTCAGTCCATAGAGTAATAGGAGTGTTACTATCATGAATCATACTCATACCACTTTCCACGATGTGACGATGTTTCTGTTCAGCTACGCTATTTTGTTGTGGGATGTATGGGCATGAAATCTGTCGAGTTATCCCATTTTCTCGTAAAAAGTTAATAAAGTCATGTGAAGAATATTCTCCCCCACCATGACACTGAAAATGACAACCTTAGACGAAAGTTGTGTTTGGACCATGGCATGAAATTCTCCAAAGATACTAAACACTTCTGATTTTTGTTTCATAAAGTGAATCCAAGTATATCGAAAATAAGAACATATGAACAAAACATAATAGCGGGAGCCAAACAAGGAATCAATGAAAGTTGGCTCCCATACATCAGAATCTATGTCACATAGGTACGGGTACGGACCATTTTTAAAAAACTTGGGTACGGGGGTATGGCCGTACACACACATGCACATATACATATATATGTCAAAAAAATTCAAACAAAATAACCTATTCGCACATATATATATCAAAAATTACAAACAGAACAACATATTCATAAATCATAATCCAAAATTTATCAGTCTTGATTCTCATTCTCCTCAGTCTCATAATTAACATCCAAAATACATCAAACATAAAGAATGAGCATATATGCTGCCAATTGCCATACTTTGAAGATTATGCCTTCAAGAGCATACAAGAAATCCACACACAAAAATTGTATCAAAACATTCAAAATTTAAAGAACTAGCATTATTCTGTTGTATTTTGCATAATGTCATCTTCAAGCTCAGAGAAGAAATTCAGATACAAAAATGTGTATTTTTAAAAATGAGACAACAAAGATAATAAAAGAAGGAAGCACGCAATGACAGAGACAAAAGAGTAGGCTCTGGTTGAGCTTTACAATTATAAAATTGGCAGGAAAAAACAAAAGAGGCATGACACGTATTGCATAAGGAAACAGGGAGACACAGAGACAAAGAAGGTCGATCGAAAGGTGAGAGAGGCGACTTCAGTGAGGTTTCGAGCAGTAGGAGAGGGAGACCGCGAGTGTGCAGGAGAGTGAGGCGACGAGAGAGACGACTTCCGTGTGAGAGTTTCGAGCAGTAGGAGAGGAAGACTGGCTGGAGACAGAAAAACAACTGCTATTGAAAAAAACAAAAGGAAAGAAACAAGCAGAACACCTTGAACACACAGAATAGAATAGGGGTGGCCGTCGTTGCCATCGACGGTCATCGCCGACGGCGAAGGCAGGGGTGGAGCCGATGAAAATGAAAAGAAAAATGAAAAAACGAAAAAAAAAATACCGTGACAATCGCCTCCTACCGTCTGCTGTCGCCGCTGCCGTCGTCAGTCGCAGTCACCGCTGTCGTCGCCAGTCGCCGCTGCCGTAGCTCGGTGAGAGGTAAGAACAAACGAACGAAAACTTTAAGTTTTAAGGGTTTTGTTTCTTTTTGTTTAATGTTAAAATGGTTTTAAAAATTAAAATCAAATAATCGTTAAAAATAAAAACAGATGGATTTGAACTCGGTCAAATTTGACTGTGTCCAAAAATGGATGGATACGGCCTTCGGTGCGTTGATCGTACCAGGTACGGTCAATGCGCATCGGCGTACCCAAGCCCGTACCCGTACCCGTACCGGTGTCGTACCGATACCAAACGGGTACTTCACCTTTACAGACGTACCCGTGTATCATAGATCAGAATAGACAATCTCAAAAGGTTTAGAAGCTCTTTTATTGATATTATGAAAAAGAAGTATATGGCTCTTACATAGTTCGTAATTAGAACATTTTTTGTCATACAAAAGATAGACTGGATTTTGGAATGAGATTATCTGATGCAAGTTTTTTCAAAAACCCACGACTACAATATCCCATACGACCATGCCATAAATCTGGCTTACTGACATTTGAATGGAGACAGCTAGAGCTTGGAATTTGTGAAGGTACATTGGAAGGAAAGCATGTCAATTGAGCTGGGCTTGAAGAGGACTATAAGAAATAAGAGCTTTCCTTGAAGACATACATATTTCCTTGTTCTTCCCATTTAGCGAATGTTTTCTTCATTAGAAGATCCTTGACATACACAGAGGAAGAAGTAAATTTACCAATGAGTTTGTATCATCTACAAGTTTAGAAATGGAAATAATATTCTTTTTGATATTTGGAGAAAAGGCAACATTTTTTACAAAGATAGTGGAAATAGTGATGTTGGAAGAGAAATTTGTGCATTCCTAACATGTGTGGTAGGATGAAAACTTCTATCATTTTTAACTATTGTAGAAACACGAACCACAAAGAGAGAGTAGAGAACGAACACACAATATACGTGGAAAACCTCAGAAAGAGGTGAAAAACCACGAGGAAGCTCTGACCTAGGGGCTCACCGCAACCCTAGGAGAGAGAGAATTATATTTCACTTAATTCAACACTTAAACATAAGTGACAATATAAAGAGGGAGAGAGGAGAAGCCGCCTAGGGTACCGAGCCCGCCTCGGTACCCGCGCCCCATAGAACCGGGTCCAGATATGGACCCGGTTCCCACAACAACATATTCTAACACTCCCCCTCAAGCTTGGCATACATGTCAAACATGCCAAGCTTGCTAACATTCTTTTCGAATGAAGAAGTACAAAGCCCTTTAGTTAGGACGTCTGCAATTTGATCTTCAGACTTCATATATGGCAGAATCAGCTCCTTTGAGTCAATGCGTTCTCGGATAAAATGACGGTCAATCTCCACATGTTTGGTCCTGTCATGTAGAACTGGATTATTGGCAAGATTAATCACAGACTTGTTGTCACAGTACATCTTCATTTTATCTCCCAGTTCCACACCAATATTAGTCAAAAGAATCTTCAGCCACAGCATCTCTGTAACCCCCATTGCAACAGCCCTGTACTCAGCCTCAGCACTAGACCTCGAACATACTTCTTGCCTCTTACTTCTCCAAACAACTAGGTTTCCTCCAAGAAAGATACAATACCCTGTAGTGGACCTCCTTGTGTCAGTGCAACCTGCCCAATCTGCATCTGAGTAGCCCTCAATAGTAAGTTTGTCTTGTCGAGTGTACAGCAGACCTTTTCCTGGGTCATTCTTTAGATATCCCAACACTCTTTCTGCACTCTTCCAGTGACAATCCGTGGGAGCATGCATAAATTGACTTAGCACATTTACCGCATACGTGATATCAAGGCGAGTTAGAGTAAGATAGATAAGCTTACCGACTAGCCTCTGATATCGCCCTTTTCCTTCCTCATCTAGAATAGTGCCCGTCTTGATACTTATCTTAGTCCCCGACTCCATAGGAGTAAGATAGGGCCTACAACCAAGTTTACCTGTCTCCTTTAGTAAGTCAAGAGTGTACTTCCTTTGATTCATAACCAGCCCTGTCTCTGATCGAGCAATCTCTATCCCCAGAAAGTATCTCAGCTTACCCAGATCCTTGAGGTCGAATTCTTTAGCTAATCTCTCCTTCATCTTTCTGTTTTCTTCTTCATCACTACCAGTGACAATCATATCATCAACGTAGACAAGGAGAAGACTCACCAGACCATCTCTCTGCTTTATGAATAGGGTATGATCTCCATTTCCTTGCTTGTACCCAGTAGACTTCATAACGATCCTTAGTCTCTCAAACCACGCTCTAGGCGACTGATACAAAGCTTTCTTGAGGTGACAACATTTTCCCTCTTGAACATACCCGGGAGGCATGCTCATATAGACTTCTTCCTCCAGATGGTCGTTCAAGAACGCATTTTTAACATCAAGCTGGTCCATGCGCCACTTCCTGTGCACAGCAAGAGCAAGAATAACCCTCACGGTCTTCAACTTTGCAACAGGGGCAAAGGTCTCAAGATAGTCGATCCCATACTTCTGGCTGAACCCCTTTGCAACCAGACGAGCTTTATATCGATCTACAGTGCCATCAGGTTTGTACTTCACGTTGTAAACCCACTTAGAGCCAACTAAGTGTGTCCCTTTAGGGATATCAACAACTTCCCATGTTTTGTTCTTAGCTAACGCACTCATCTCCTCCGTCATAGCATGTAACCACTTGGGATCATCCTTAGCATCATCCACCGACCTGGGAATAACAACTTTGGATAAGGTTGTGATAAAACATTTGTAATTTGTACTGAGCTTAGCATAAGAAACAAATCTCTGAATAGGGTGAGAAGTACATGACCTGGTGCCTTTGCGCAAAGCAATGGGGAGCTCTTCATTCGATGGACTTGGGTCATCCGGGGAGATCACAGGATTGGGATTGGTTCTATCCTCATCACCAACATCTTCCACTGTAGCTTTCTCCTTTCTGACATAAACCTGGCCAAACAAGTGATCCCGGGCAACAGTGGGCTGAGCATCCACCGTGACCCCTTCCATATGACTCCCCTTCTCATTACTGACCGTGACCGTGTCAATCACACTGGGACTAACCTTGTAATCCAAAAACTCCATAAACTGAATCAGCTTATTAGAGGAATACTCTTCCCCTTTGTTCCCAAGACACTCTCCCTGAAGAGGATTCACCGGAAAATACGACTCATGTTCATGAAATGTGACATCCCTCGAAACATACACTTTGGAAGTAGTGGGATCCACACATTTATACCCCTTCTGAGTGGAAGAGTACCCCAAGAAAACTCCTTTAATAGACCGGGGATCAAGTTTTTTGAGAGTAGGGCTATGATTATGCACAAAACAACTGCACCCAAAGACACGAGGAGTAAGAGGCCACGGATTCTAAGTGGGCCACAGGGTAGAATAAGGAGACTGACCATCCAACACCCTAGTAGGTATACGGTTAATGAGATGTGCACTAGTGAGAAGTGCATCACCCCAATACCGCTTCGGGACATGACGTTGGAACATAATGGCCCGGGTAACATTCAATAGATGACGATTTTTACGTTCAGCTATACTGTTAAGACGTGTTTATACTCAGTATTAGGCTTGAGAGGGCACTTGTGTAATAATGTTTCTTTTTAATGACTTTCTTGTAACTTATCCCTCTCCTCTAGTCTATATAAAGAGGAGTTAGGGATTCTTTCGAGGTTAATCAAAGATTAGTTCTCTTAAACTCATCATGGTATCAGAGCTCCAGCCGTCTCCTCCTCAGCGAGTTGTCGCCGACTGAGCGGCGCCGGCCGCCGCCTCATCGGCGTCAGTTGCCGCCGCCCTGTCCATTGCCGCCCGCTGTCCATTGCCGCCTCGCCCTTTGCCGCCCTGTCCATTGCCGCCTGATCCATCCCTGCTGCCCCTCGTCTCCCTACCCATTGTCTGCCTGCGCTGCCTCCGCCTCCGCCTGCGCCGCCGCCGCGTGTGCACTCTGCCGTTGCTCCGCCCAGCAGACTGCTTCGCCTGTCATCTTCGCCGCCACATCTTCGCCTGTCATCTTCGCCGCCGCCTCAACGCTGATTTTTCCTCTCAGCGTCTTTCCGCTGCATGCTGCTCCGCCGCTGCTCTGCACGCTGCTCCTCCGCTGCACGCTGCTCCGCCGCTGCTCTGCCCGTGGTTCTGCACGCTGATTTTCTTCTCAGCGTCGTCTCTGGTATCTCTCTTCGTTCAGCTCTGCTGTTGCCTCTTCTCGCCGATCAGACTTCTGGATTGCTACCTGCGTTAACTGCATATTGCTTCATGATCAGCATGTTGTCTTTCGCTATGTGATTGTATTCTTTTGCCTGCACTTCCTATTCCGTGGCTCGGTTTCCTCCTTTGTGTTGAAAGATGTCTGAAATTAGCAGTGGCGCTAATACCTCTTCCTTTGTATCGTCGGGAGAGATGAAGAGTTCCCCATTTTCCAGCATTATCACCAAAATGGATGGGGGTAATTACGAGATGTGGGCCATGCAAGTAAAAAGAACTTTGATCGCTCATGAGAAGGAACATCTCATATTGGAGCCCGAGCCCGTACAGAAGGTAGGAAAATATACTACTTGGTTTAAAGATAATTCATTGGTTATGGTATGGATTGTTGGTACTCTCTCACAAGAAATTGCAAATGAAGTCTTGCACAAGGACAGTGCAAAGGATATGTGGGATTCCCTTGCTGCCACGTATTCACAGGCAAGAAATGAAACGCGCATTATGCAGCTTCATCATGATATCCATCAGATGCGACAAGATGGCAGACCTCTTCACACTTATTATTCTAGTCTCAAGTCCATGTTTGAGAGACTGAATAGCTACTTTCCCGCATGCAAGTGTGAACAACAAAAGGCATACAGAGACATGCTTATGGTAGGGGTCTTTCTTTCTGGTTTAGACTCTGTTTATGAATCCGCAAAGAACCAAATGCTTACTAGTCCCTCGATTCCTCCTATTGATGAGGCTTACAGTAGGCTCAGCAGAATTCCGATCTCTGCATCGACTGTTCCTGATACCACTTCTGCTATGCTTGCTACTCGTGGCAGAGGTGGACCCTTTTTTGCCAGAGGACGAGGGGGCCGTGGCCGTGGCAATACCCCTTCGCGCCCTGTATGTCAGTTTTGTCACCGCATTGGTCATACTGTGGATAAGTGTTGGCAGAAACATGGTCGTCCAGCTTTTGCAAATCAGACTGTATCTACTGATTCTCCTGAGCAGCCTAAGCCTCAGCACACTGCCTCCTCCAGTGAGTTGCATGTAGATGACATTCTCTCTCAGTTGAGGCTCTTGATTGGCGACAGCGCCCATCAAGCCCCTGGTCCGACCACTTCTACTGTTCCTACCGCTGCGAGTGCTTCTTCATCTGGTATGTATTCTGCCTGTACAGTCTGCTCTCCTCCTGACACTACAGATTGGCTTATTGATTCTGGTGCATCGACACATCTCTGTGGGGATAAGACGCAATTCACCTCTTACGTCCCTACTCCACCAGGTCGTTCGGTTATTCTAGCAGATGGAAAAGATTCACCAGTTGTTGGACATGGAGAGGTCCAACTTACTTCATCATTGCCGCTGCAGCACGTTCTTCATGCACCAGAATTCCCCCATAGCCTACTTTCTATCAGTCAGATTACCAGAGAATTAAATTGTCGTGCTATATTTGACTCTTCCTCTCTTGTGTTTCAGGATATACTGACGGGCAGGGTGATTGGCAGTGGCCATGAACAGGGAGGTCTCTACAGGCTAGTGCATTCCTTTCCCTTTGCTGGATCTACCTCGTCGGGGTCGTCCTCATCCTCGGCTTATACTTGGCATTTACGTTTTGGACATCTCCCGTTTCAGAAACTGCTGCATGTTCTCCCTCAGCTGTCTCATAAGTCGTCTTTTCAATGTGAGTCTTGTCAGTTAGGCAAACACCATCGGTCATCCTTTCCTCCGCGGTCTAGTAGAAGTAGCCACTCTGTGTTTGAGTTACTTCATTTTGATGTTTGGGGCCCGAGTCGTACTCCTGACCTTCAGGGTCATCGGTATTATCTTGTTGCTGTTGATGATTACAGTCGTGTTAGTTGGGTTTTTCTTATGAAACACAAATCTGAAGCGGGTCATGTAATCAAAAATTTTATCAATGAAATTCTAACTCAGTTTGATACTTGTGTCAAGATTGTGCGCTCTGACAATGCTCTTGAGTTCTGTGCTTCCTCTTTAGAACAATTTTTCAGGGATAAGGGTATCATTCACCAAACTTCTTGTGCCTATACCTCTCAACAAAACGGGGTTGCTGAAAGAAAACACCGCCATATTCTTGATGTCGCCAGAACCATTATCATACACAGCCATGTTCCCCATTCTTATTGGGGAGATGCTGTTCTTACAGCATGCTATCTTATTAATCGCATGCCGTCATCTGTGTTGGGAGATCTTATTCCTTTCTCTGTTCTTTTTCCTGACAGAGAATTGTTTTCTGTTGCACCTCGTATTTTTGGATGTGTTGCCTTTGTTCAGTTGCTTGGTCCTGAGAGAGATAAGTTATCCCCTCGGGCTATCAAAACGATCTTTGTTGGTTATTCCCGCACTCAAAAGGGATATCGTTGTTATGATCCTTCTACTCGTCGATATTATGTGAGTGCTGATGTTACCTTTTTTGAGTCCACCTCTTATTTCTCTCCAAATGGAACTCAATTAAGGGTGCCTGCATTTAGTGATGAAGTCCACCTTCCTTTACCTCTCATGAGTTATCCACAACCCGTTGCTTCGCGTTTTGGGGCTATCTACCAACGTCGCACTAAACCTGTTCAACTTGCCCCCTGTGCTCCTGTGCCTTCACCCAGCATGCCCAAGGTACTTCCTGAACACACAAATCCTGTTGACCATTCTTTATGTGATGATGCCACAGGGGACTCTCCAGAGCATGCTACGGGTCCTCATATTAATGAACTTGATATGCCTATTGCTCAAAGGAAAGGCAAACGCAGTTGCACTATGCATCCTCTCTCTGGTCATTTGTCCATGGCTCGACTCACTCCCACTTACCGACAGTTTGTCAAGGGACTGTCGGCTGTAGCTCTTCCACAGACTCCCATGGCCGCTCTTTCTGATCCCAAATGGGCCGCAGCTATGCAAGAAGAGATGGATGCCCTTCAGTCTAGAGGCACCTGGACACTAGTTACTCCTTCATCTGATGCAGCTATTGTTGGTTGTCGATGGGTATTTACTGTTAAATACAGAGCAGATGGCAGCATTGAGAGATATAAGGCTCGCCTGGTTGCAAAAGGTTATACTCAGACTTATGGGGTTGATTATTATGATACCTTCTCTCCTGTGGCACGACATGCTTCTTTACGGGTTCTTCTCGCTGTTGCCGTCAGCAAGAATTGGTCTCTATCACAACTTGATGTCAAAAATGCCTTTCTGTATGGTGACCTACATGAAGAAGTGTATATGCAGCAACCACCAGGGTTTGTTGCTGAGGGGGAGTGTCAGAAAGTGTGTAGATTGAGAAAGGCAATTTATGGTCTGAAACAAAGTCCTCGAGCTTGGTTTCAAAAATTATCAGAGAATATTGAGAATGAGGGCTTCAGACGTTCTTCGGCTGATCATTCCCTTTTTGTCAAGAAAACTTCTACAGGTACAGTGATAGTTCTTGTCTATGTTGATGATATCATTGTTACAGGGGATGATATTCAGGGGATTTCCAACATCAAGGGCGTCCTTGGACGACACTTTGTCACCAAGGATCTTGGTGAGCTACGCTATTTCCTAGGTATTGAGTTTGCCAGAAATCAGAAGGGTCTTATCATGTGCCAAAGGAAATACGTTACTGATGTTTTGCAAGAGAGACAGGTATGCTAGGATGTCGACCTACCTCTACACCCATGGACATCAATACTCGCTTGTATGATGATGATACTGAAGATGTTGATGCTAGACAATATAGAGGGATTGTTGGGAAGCTCCTATATATCACTGTTACTCGACCTGATATTGCCTATGCTGTCAGCAGAGTGAGTCAATTTATGGATAAGCCCAAGAAAGTCCATTGGGATGCTGCCATGATGATTCTCAGGTATCTGAAAAATTCACCAGGAATGGGACTCTTCTTTCAAAATGGTACATCTCTCACTATATCTGTGTATGTTGATGCTGATTATGCGGGATGTCACCTTGACAGAAAATCCACTACTGGGTTTTGTGTGTTTATTGGATCCAACTTGGTCACATGGAAGAGTAAGAAGCAGACAGTGGTTGCCAGATCAAGTGCAGAATCTGAGTATAGAGCTATGGCTCAGGCTACTGCTGAAGTTATGTGGGTTAGATCTCTGATGTTGGATCTTACTGTGGAAGTGCCTCTTCCTATGCAATTGTTAGGTGATAACAAAGCTGCTCTGTTTATTGCTAATAATCCTGCTTTCCATGAGAGAACCAAGCATGTTGAAGTAGATTGTCACTATACCAGAGACATGATTCAAAAGGGGTTTGTAAGTACCTCCCATATTTCAACTACAGGGCAAACTGCTGATATTTTTACTAAAGCTCTTGCAAGAGGACCATTCCAAAGTTGTTGTTCCAAGTTGAGCTTGTTTGACATATACGCTCCAACTTGAGGGGGAGTGTTAAGACGTGTTTATACTCAGTATTAGGCTTGAGAGGGCACTTGTGTAATAATGTTTCTTTTTAATGGCTTTCTTGTAACTTATCCCTCTCCTCTAGTCTATATAAAGAGGAGTTAGGGATTCTTTCGAGGTTAATCAAAGATTAGTTCTCTTAAACTCATCATATACCATTTTGAGGAGGGGTATAACTACAAGAGGTTTCATGAACAATACCCTTGCCTTTCAAGAATTCATCAAGGGATTGGGAGACATATTCCCTTGCATTATCCGTACGGAAAGCTTGAACAGTAGTATGGAATTGAGTCTCAACAAAGGCAACAAAGTTTTTCACAACTGCTGGAACCTCACTACGTTCTCGCAACAAGTACACGAACGTACATCTAGAGTAATAATCAATAAGCGTCAAAAAATAGTGACAACCACCACACGTGGGTACTCCAGAAGGACCCCAAACATCGGAATGAACTAAGGCAAACGGATGAGTGGTTTTATTCAATGAAATAGGGTACGAAGCCCTGACATGTTTAGCCAATTGACACACTTCACAAACGAAGGAGTCAATGGAGACAGAAGCAAACAAATGAGGAAACAACTTCTTTATTAACTGGAAGGGGAGATGTCCAAGACGCTCGTGCCATCGCAGAATAGTAGATCTATCGTTCACACCAGACAAGTGACCACTCGTGGCAGAAATCAATGCTGAAGCAACTTGCACCGGCAGCCTGTAGAGCCCATCAGTAACCGAACCAATCCCAATCTTCTTCCCCGTCACCAAATCCTACAGGGAACAGTGATCAGCAGAGAAAATCAGATTACAGTTTAATTCTTTAGTAATACTGATGACAGAGAGTAAGTTCACAGGAATATTTGGAACATGCAGGGCATTGTGGAGACGGTATTTGTTCAACAGGGACAAGCTCCCTTTCCCAGCCACAGAGATAGAAGACCCATCTGCCATAGACACGCGTTGCTTGCCAGAGGAAAGTTGATATTCTTGAAAGAGTTTAGAGTCCCCTGTCATGTGGTGAGTGGCTCCACTATCAACAATCCAATCACCAAGAGAAGGGTTACCTTGATCAGTCGAGGCAACGAGGGCTTGGGCTAGCTGAGCCCCTTCAGACGTGGAGGACTCCTCAGGGGTAGTAGATAGGCGGCTGATGTACGCCTGTAGCTCCTTGAGTTGAGCAGGGGACAGCTTGGACTTTGCACCACTAGAAGAATTGCTCTGACTGGAATCAGACACAGAAGGGCTACGCTTGCCAGAGGGAGGACGACCTCTGACCAGTCTCTTCTCGGGATGAAGATCCCAACAGAAATCCACCGAATGCCCCAACTTGTTGCAATGAGTGCAATGCCGGGCAGGACGCTGCCCAGTCCCTGAGGCACGGCTGACAAAGGCAGAAGGGCCATGACCGGTGTCAAGATGCATCACCTGGCGACGTTGTTCTTCAGACTCAACACGAGCATATACTTCCTCTATCCCCGGAATCTCATCACCATTAAGAATCTGGCTACGAATAGACTCAAATTCATCCCGCAGGCCTCCCAGAAACAAAAACGTACGGTCCATCCATTCCTTTTCCCGGTAGAGGGAATGATCTGAACCGCACTTCCACTCATCAGTCACATGATAATCTAGCTCCTCCCATTGGTCTTCAGGGCAGCATAGAAGGCAGCAACAGACAAATCACCCTGTGTCAGGGAGTAAATAGTGCGTTTAATCTGATAGGTGCGCAGATGTCTCTTCTTGCGACCATACATCTTTGCAAGCACAGTCCACATATCAAAAGAGGTCGGCTTCCGCAGAATGAGGGGCTGGATATCGGAGGACACGGAGCTGATAATCCACACCTTCACTTGGCTGTCCTCCAACGCCCACGTCGCCCAATGAGGATCAGATTTGATGGGCGCAGGTTTGTCGCCAGTGATGTAAGAGAGACGCCCATGGCTAGTAATCCCAATCTCGAGAGCGGCAGACCAAGATAGGTAATTGTCCTTGGTCAGACGGATGGAGGTGACCTGGATCGGCACGTTCTCAGTCTTGGAGGCGCTGCCCGCGTCAAGAACGGCATCTTTTTGAGTCCCCATCGCTTCTGCCATCACAGACAAGCACACAGCAACAAGAGGCACAACGGCGGGAATGAGGCAGCGGCGACGGGAATGAGGCAGCGGCGGGAATGAGGAAGCGGCGACGGGAATGAGGCAGCGGCGACGGCGGGCAGGCGACGGCGCAACAAAGGACGGCGGAACAGAGGACGGCGGCGGAACAGAGGACGGCGGCGGCGGAACAGAGGACGACGGCGGCAGAGCAGGGCGACGTCACAAGGTCAGCAGCGACGCCGGAACTTCAACGGCGTCGGGCGACGAAAAAACTTGACGATCCTCGGGAAAAAAAAAACGCTTCTCCAACTTCGCTGTCTCTGATACCATGTAGAAACACGAACCACAAAGAGAGAGTAGAGAACGAACACACAATATACGTGGAAAACCTCAGAAAGAGGTGAAAAACCACGGGGAAGCTCTGACCTAGGGGCTCACCGCAACCCTAGGAGAGAGAGAATTATATTTCACTTAATTCAACACTTAAACATAAGTGACAATATAAAGAGGGAGAGAAGAGAAGCCACCTAGGGTACCGAGCCCGCCTCGGTACCCGCGCCCCATAGAACCGGGTCCAGATATGGACCCGGTTCCCACAACAACATATTCTAACAACTATATTACTTTTACTAGAATAAGGAAAAAGATCATGTAACTTACCAGCATTTCCAGTTACATGAGTAGCAGCACCTGAATCCAAATAGCATTCACCTTGATCATTTTGTTTCATTGTTATCTTGGAGAGAGCAGTCATTAATATTTGTTGTACATTGGCTGGTGGGAGTTTGACATTCTGTTCAACTTGATGTTTATTGCCTTTGTTTTGTGGGTTGCACCAGTAATTTGCTTTGATGTGACCTTTCTTGTTACATTGGAAACACGTTGGTACTTTCTTTGTTGTATTGGTCTGAAATCTTCCTGTAACACTCGGTGTTGGCAAAATACTTCGGCCATTTTGTCCAATGTGCCCACGATTCCCTCCTTGATGAACCCCATTTCCTTTTCTATGACCTGCAATAGCTTTAATAACTAAAACATTGTGAGCATTACCTGGATTTGTTTTTCCTATTAGTTGTTTCATGTTCATTTCATGTTGAAGCAGCTTACCCTGAAGTTTATTGAAGGTGGGCAAGATAGGCGAAACTTCAAGAGCAGTAGTGAAGGCATAAAAATCTGGTCCAAGACAGATAAGAGTCTGCTGAACTTTTTCTTTGTCAAAAACAAGGTATCCAACAACTCCCAACTGATCAGCTATCCCTTTTAACACATCCCAAATATTTCATAATCAACATTGACCCTTTGCTGAGATTCTGAAACTCCTTCAAATATAGAATATGTGCCTCTGAAATCTGAGATTAGGTTTCGGCAAGTCTAACCCATAACTGTCTTGTTGTACAGTCATCAAAAAGAGAAATCAACACTTTTTGAGAGAGCGTTGATGTGATATATGCAACAAGACTTTGACGAATTTCCAGAGTAGAAATTGTCTCCCCTCTCTCATTCTTAATCTCTTGTTGAATGAATTGTGGTGGGATTGGAATGGAACCATCAAGATGCTCATACAGATCTTGACTCCTTATGAAAGGAGTGATCTGCCTTTTCCAAGCAAGGTAGTTGGAGTGGTTCAGTTTTTCATAAATAAGGTGTAGTAAGAAGGATTGGGAGAGAGTATCCATGATAATTTATATATCTATCAACATAGATATATACTAAGTACTAACAAAAATATAAGAATGTTGTCAAGATAGGAATGGGTGTAAGAGAAAACCAACCAGGAGATTTCAAGTTTGTTCAATCATTCTCTTTGGTAGAACCAGCCAAACCTTGCTATGATACCATGTTACATTTTGGGTATCGAACTATAACCCACTATCAGTTTCAACAAAGGAAAGGTTAAGAGAGAGACTAGGAAAAAAGAAATGAGGAAGGGAGGTAAGGACTTAGATTCTCACGTAGCCCATTCATATAATGATCCTTCCACACAATTTACAAGAATCTAGAATGAAGCAATCATAATAATCTAGAGTCTAGAGTGAAGCAAACACAATAATCTAGAGTCTAAAATGAAACAATTACAAAAATTACAATCATGACCCTGCCTAAATAAATGTGATCAAACATAGTTAGGCGTGTTGGATCTGGATCAAATTAGATCTAACATCTTATCAGCCACCCCTTTTGGTCTGCAACGTGAGGGAAAAGAGGAAGAGAGAGAACAGAAAGAGATGAGAGGAAAAAGAGGGAGGAAAGGAGAAAAAGAGAGAAGAGGAGAAAGAGAGAGAAACTAGAGAGAGAGAGAGATGAGAGAGAAAGAGAGGGTAGAGAGAGAAAGTTGAGTAGAGAGAAAGTATTCGTCAGTCACGAAACTTTGCCGAATTCTTCCTCTAGAGAATTGTAATCACTTGGAGCAGAGATTTTACCAAAATATCAAGTATAATGAAAGTTATTGCAATTTTTCCAATTACATGTAAAATTTTAGTGTTTTAAGTTAACCATAGAAATTCTAATGGCTGCTTTAAGGTTGTGCTCTGCAACTATTCTTCATGATCCTGAATGATCAGAATCCAAGAAATCAGAAGCGGTAGACGAGGCATAGTTGAATTTTTGTTAGAAACCTTGACCCTTGTCTTGCATGTAGTGCATATGAGCAACAAACGGACTGTGCAAAGTTGCCAACAGTGTTCGCGACTTTGTGTGGCTTAATTGTCTAAGCTGCGTCAAGATCTGTGTTGAACCGCATACCAGTTTATTGTATCATGAAACTTGACAGTGGGCTACACTAAGCCATGGGACCCTGCTAGCCTTAATCGACCATGATTACTAGTAGATATTGGTCTACTAGGAGCCAATTTTGGTTAGATAACCTTGGCCTTAATACATAATTAGATTAATCACGTAGTTTATAGTGTGTTTAGACAAGTAATGGTGCCTCAACTAAGTTTCAAGTTTAAGCAAATGGCTTAAGTTAATCAAGTCATGATAGTGATTTCGCTTTTGGTAATTGTTATACCTCATATTTGAGCTCTTACCTTAGAGGGTTAGGGATTTATCTGGCTTGTTGTCATACTGCAAAGGCTAAGCCTTCTGTTGTTTTTATTTTTCAGGTTTTAGTGGACCCGGGGCAGCAGGTTGATCAGATGGTTAAACTCACATCCTACTGGGGAGGTTTTGGGTCAATTGTAGTGTCAGCGCGTCTTGTTTTGGTCTTATTGATGTCTTGTTATTGTTAGACATCAATGTCATGGTTTTGGGGCATTTTTGTCATATGTGTTATTGAGAAATGTGGAGTAATTTTGTATGAATGAAATTGATTATATAATGGAAAGTTTGCCCCATTGTTTTGAATTGCAAGACTATTCTTTTGAATTATTGTGTCATCGCACCTCACTGTTTTATGTTTAAAAAAAAAGTTATTTGAGAGTCAAAATGGTTGGGGTGTGACACCCAATCCATATTCAGCAATAGATTTGATACAGCCAGCAAGTTCAAAGAAATCTGTTATACATCAGTCAAAAGTAAACATAGTGTCGTCATTCTTATTCAACCAATTAGAGCTACAGAATTTCAGCATAATAATCTGCAGAACATGTACTCTAAAGGAAGATCATGATGAAGAGTGTTCCATATCAAGTAAAAAGATCACAACAAACATGGAACATACCTGATCAAGATCTGCAAATGCAAGTTCCAAGTTGATAATATCAATGTCTGATTTTGGGTCAATTTTGCCATTCACGTGAACTATATCATTATCCTCAAAACAACGAACTACCTGACAATGAAGTGTCAAGAAAGACGTTATCACGAAATGCAATTTGAATTTATTTAAAATTTTAAACTACAATTTACAAATCTTAAACATATGAAGAGATGTTTGTTTCATAAATAGAATGTTACTATTTCCTGAAATGTATTATCCTCTTCCCTAGAATCTCATCATGCATTTCATTTGCCTCCTTTTATATCATTACCTTCACTGTTTCTCCATGCTTGGTGCTGTATAGAGAGTTAACGAAGAAGAAGAAGAAGAAGAAGACGAGGAGATAGAGAGGAAACTTGTTCTTTTACATTAACATTAATCCATGACTAAATAAGGATTAGGGGCGGTAATTCACAATAACAATAGGTGGCCATAAGCTTATTGCATGTATACTTCATCGCCATATCAGCTGAAAAAGCTATATCAGACAAAGCTGTGGAAGCAGAAGCAGATCCAAACCATTCAGCAAAGAGGTTTTCATACTCTGCATGGCTGACACTGAGGGTAATTGGGTCTGTAGAGCAGCCAGGAACATGCACAACTGTGGGGGAAGCAATCTGAACTGCAACTATGGGAGATGCAAACTAGGCTGTGGCATTTCCAAGAGAATGAGTAGATGAAGAAGGGTTGCAGCCATGTTTGTTCCAACACTTATCCTCCAAAGGACCCTACCTGCCACAAAACGTGCACTGGAGCTTCCCACAGCCTCCAGTCCCTCTGCCACCACCTCTTCCATGAGATGATCTGTAAGAGCCATGTCAACAACCCCCAGTAGTATGTCAACAACCCCCAGTAGTTACCAACGCTAAAGCAGGGTATCACTAGATTTCTGCAAGATTAGGAATCTCTAACGTACCCTTTATAAGCATTTGCACCTTGGCGACTGTGTACTCATGAGACAACTTAGATAAGAATCTGGCCACCATAGTTTGCTCCAGATGTGGTGTATAACAAGGTTTGCTTGGAGGTCGGACCGCATTCAGCCTTGATAGGCAGACTTAAGTGAAAAGAAGTATTGTGCGGTCGTGGACATAGGAGAACCTTGTCTCCAGAGCAAGTAAAATCCTTGTGCCTTCTAATGCACAATCATTCTCATGACTCACATCCTCTATCTAAATCAATAGCTGCACTTTCCAAGTGTTATATGTAAATTGGCACCAAAAAAATTAACCTAATAACAAACTTTTTTAATGTTAGTTTTAAAAGAAAATCCATGAACGATATTCTTCAGTAAGCTTCTGCAATTTGTCAAAACTAGTCAAGTTATGTTTCTATTGCACACAGTTAGCTTCTGCAATTTGTCAAAACTAGTCAAGTTATGTTTCTATTGCACAGTTTGTGAGCCGCATTAAGATGGATATGCCAAAAAAATTAAAGATATATTGTCATTGTTCCCTTGCGCTACTTTGCATAATTGAGCCATTATATTGTTTTACCTTGTTGAACCTCTCTATGGTCTTATGCTTTCTTCATGTCCAAGTCTGGCACCTCGCAAAAACATATCTATATAAAGGACCAAATTGATGCACCAAGTTGGTTCTGCCCTAAATCGGGTCTCAAGAGTTCTGCACACCCATTTGTAATTTTTTTTATTCTTTAATTCAAGTTGATTACACACTTTCATCACGCTCTTGCTTTTTTTATATTTCCTTTGCTCTATTTTCATGTTATTTCAATCTTTACAAGGTAAGCAACCCACCGACTCAAGACAAACTACCTGCCCAAGCTATTATATGTGCATTTTTGGGATATCCAAAAAAACAAAAGGGATACAGATGCTTTGATCCTATTACCAAAAGGGAGTATATCAGTGCAGACATCACCTTTTTTGAGTCATCTCCATATTTTTCAATTCCTAAAACTACCCAGCAGCCTGAGGTGTTGTCCCCCTTTCCATTGCCTTTTCCTCCTGTCCCATTAGAGTATGTTCCTTGTCCTCCTACCGATACTGATACTTGGTATGTTTCTACTGACAGACTTGGAGAAAGTATGCCGCACTTCACAACAAACTTGTGTGCAGCTTTAATTCCTATCAGTTATCAGCATGCTCCTTTTAACCCTAAGTGAACGCAGGCCATGTAAGATGAAATGGATGCTCTTGTGTCCCGAGGTACATGGGTGTTAAGATATGGTTCGGGTCCAGTCAGACCCGACCCATTTACACCACACGCGGAACTTGCAGATCCTCCTTCAGATGTTGAAATTGCTGGCTCAAAGTAGGTATTTTCCATTAAGTATGGTTCAAATGGCTCAATGGAGAGATACAAGGCACGACTAGTGGCCAAGGGTTATACCGAAACATATTGTGTGGACATCTTTGAAAACTTTCCTCCTATAGCCCGACTTGGTACCATTAGACTTGTTATTTCTGTTGTAGTACATTTCGGCTAGCATATGTCCCAACTTGATGTTAAAAATGTCTCTTTATATGGTGATTTGGCTGAAACTGTTTAGATGCAGCAGCCGTCTGGATTTAAACGACAGGGGGAGTGTGGAAAGGCATGTAGTTTTAAAAAGACTATTTATGGGTTAAAATGAAGCCTGTGTGCTTGATAATGATCAGGAAATTTCAGATACAATACAAAGAAGTATTTTCAAAAATATTTTATTACCAACTCAGATATTCTTGGGGAATTGAAGTAGCTAGAAATAAAAAAGGTGTTGTCATCCAAAGGAAGTATGTGTTTGATTTGTTGTAAGAAATAGGCATGCTTGGTGCTAAACTAGCTACTATTTCCATGAATCCATGATGATGTTTGTTGAGAAAGATGGAGAAAGAGAGGGAACAAAAGAGAACGAGAAAAGAGAGAGAGAGAGAGAATAAACTTGCTTATTCATTGCTAACCCTAATCTCTTATTTAAAGAGAGAATAAGGGTCGGCTAGAGTCTTTACACAAGAGAGATAAATAAAGATATAAATGACTGAAGAAGACTCTAACTTTTAAATAATCAGAAAACTACCACACTTAACTATAAACTTTCTAATTTCAACACTCCCCCTCAAGCTGGAGCATAGATATCAATCATGCTCAGCTTGTTACAACATCTAGAGAAATCACCAATAGGAAGAGCCTTAGTAAACATATCTGCCGCATGATCTTTAGAAGTTACATGAACTGTAGACACAACACCTCCTTGTATAAGATCCCGAACATAATGACAATCGACCTCTATGTGTTTTGTTCTCTCATGAAATACTGGATTATTTGTAATGTAAGTGGCAGCCTTATTATCACAATACATTTTCATAGAAGAGGAACCTGAATACTCATAGTCATATTTGTCAGCATAGACTTAACCCAAGTCATCTCAGTAGCCGTTTGAGTCATTGCTCTATATTCAAATTCTGCACTTGATCTCGAAACTACATTTTGTTTCTTACTTCTCCATGATATGAGGTTCCCCCCAACAAAGATACAGAAGCCTGTGGTGGATTTTCTGTTATCAACAGACCCTGCATAGTCAGCATCACTGTAAGCAACAATTTCTAGAGATTCACCTTTCTTGAAAAAAGGCCCCTGCCCGGGGATGACTTTAGATATTTCAAAACCATCAATGCAACATCCCAATAGACTTTTCCAAGTTTTTCCATAAACTGACTTAGTTTCCCAACAACAAAGCTAATGTCTGGTCTAGTCACAGTGACATGCAGAAGTTTGCCAATAAGAGACCTGTAAGATCGTGAATCCACTAGTTCTGATTGATCATCATGAAGATGAAGACGTGGATTTATCGAAAGATTAGCCGGCTTGGCTCCTAACATTCCTGTATCCTGCAGTAGGTCAAGTACATATTTCCTCTGAGACAACACTACACTTTCTTTGTTATGAGCAACCTCAATCCCAAGAAAATATCGCAAGTGTCGTGACAAAGTGCTTCTGAAGGAAAGTCTTTGTGACCGAAATTTCTTCATCACAATCACCTGTCAGGATAATGTCATCAACATAAACTACCATAACAACTATACCTTCGGAGATCTTCTTGATGAATAGAGAATGGTCCAAAGGAGATCTTTCAAATCCACACTGTGAAACGACCTCAGATAATTTGTGAAACCATACCTTAGGACTTTGTTTAAGTCCATAAATTGCCTTCTTCAGACGACACACTTTTCTACATTCCCCCTGTCGCTCGAACCCTGGGGGTTGCATATATACAGTCTCTTCAAAGTCACCATAAAGAAATGCATTCTTTACATCCAACTGATACATAGGCCAATCAGAGTGTACCGCAACAGAGATAATGAGCCGAATAGTACCCAACCTGGCCACAGGAGAGAAAGTCTCAAAGAAGTCAACTCCATATGTCTGGGTATAACCTTTAGCCATTAATCGAGCCTTATATCTCTCTACAGACTCATCTGAATGGTGGGTCTGAATGGTACTTGACTGTAAAGACCCACTTAGAGCCAACAATATCACAATTTGAAGGAGAATCAACCAATTCCCAGGTACCACGCTGTAAGAGATCATCCATCTCATCTTGCATGGCTTTTCGCCATTTACAGTCTAGTAATGCCTGTTGATGACTAGTTGGTATAGTATGAACTGTCATAGCATGAAGAAACTGCTGTAAGTTGTCAACAAGATGGTCAGTGGAAACAAATTGTGAGATAGGATGCATAGTACACTGTCTCTTGCCTTTACGCAGGGCTATAGGCAAGTCATGAGAATGATCAATGTCAGGTATACTTACTTCAATGGAGCTCACATCCTGAGAAGATTCTGATGGTCGACCATGAGAGGGATCCTGCCGACGAGTATATACCAATGGAGGGTCTTGGAACCTATTCATAGTTAGAGTAGGAGAGGGAAAAGACTGCAATGGAACTGGAGGGATAGGTAGAGGAATAGGACATGGCATCTCAGATGACATAGAAGTAGGATTAAAGTAGGACTGAGACTCGAAGAAAGTGACATCCGCACTGATATACTCTTTGTGAGTTATTGGATCAAAGCACTTGTACCCTTTTTGGTTTCGAGGATAGCCAATGAACACACACTTAAAGGCTTGAGCAGTAACTTTATCACGTTTAGGCCCAAGGATGTGAACAAAACAAGTACAACCAAATACTTTTGGTGCAACAGGAAATAAGCTTCGATTGGGATAAACAAGTTTAATCGGTACTTTGTTGTCAATGGAGGATGACGGCAAACGGTTTGTCAGGTAACAAGCCATGAGTATGGCATCACCCCATAAGTATGCAGGTACATTATTATGAAGCATTAGGGTACGAGCAACAGTTAGAAGTTGCCTATGTTTTCATTCAGCAACTTCATTCTGTTGTGAGGTATGAGAACATGTAAATTGGGGAGATATACCATTTTCAGCATAAAAGGTCATTAAGATAGATGATTTGAACTCAAGAGCATTATCAGTACGAATACACTTGACCAGAGGACCAAACTGAGTTTTTATTTCAATAATCAAGTTTTTGAGAATAGGTATTACTTCAGACCTTTCATTCAAAAGAAATACCCAACTAACTCGAGAGTAATCATCAACAACAACCAGAAAATACCTAAACTTAGATCGGCTAGCAACCCTGCTAGGACCCCACACATCAACATGAAGAAGATCAAACAACCCTTGACTTGATGGACTAAGACTCAAAGGAAAACTACTACGAGTATGTTTGCCAAGTTGACAGGCCTCACACTAAAATGACTCTGGAACTGAAAGGTGAGGTAGGATGGAACGGAGTAAGGACCCTGAAGGATGACCGAGCCTGAGATGACACTGAAAGGGTGTAGAATCTAGTGTAGAAGAGGTAGCAGCAAGACCCATAGGGGTCGACAGGATGTAGACACCCCATTTTTCATAGTCACCATCAATAGTCTTCTTAGTTTGTAAGTTCTGAAATGAGCATGCACTAGGGTCAAAAATAATGCGACAGTGTAAATCAATAGTCAACTGTTTAACAGAAAGTAAATGGGATGGAAATTCAGGAGCGTATAAGACATGTGGAATGGTCATAGACTGAGAAAGCTTCACATCTCCATAACCCAATATAAGTGACATTCTACCATCTGCAATTTTGACATGACATGGCTGAGAGAATCTATGCAACGTAATGAACAAACCAGGTCTACTGCAAAAATGTCTTGATGCTCCTGAGTCAATAATCCAAGAGATACTTGAATCAAGCATGGATGTACCCGTAGAGAGAGGTCAATCAATCAAAGCAGTGGAAGCTGAAGCCTGTGAGGCTTTGTGTGTCAAAAACTGTTCATACTCAGATCTGTCAATGTTAACTATGACTGTAGATCCAAAGGAGGAGGGATTCCCAATTCCTTTATAATCATTGTCATCATCTGGTTTGCTAATCTCAGCCATAATGAACACAGCAGGGGCACCAAAACAATGTTGCAGCAGTTTGAAAACACAAAAGAACGTCCAACATATAATTAATCAGTCACGCAAGGGGCTGATCAACAATATCACTCGCAGTCGCAGCACCACTGTCACATGCCACTAATGTCACAGTGATGATTATGCCAACATCTTCTAACTAAGTATATGTATATTTTTTTTCAAAGTCAGACGTGAGCAATAATATCATAAGTTGTGCACAGACTTAACGGCAGCCAACTAAAACTTATTTTCAGACAACTTCAGAACTTTCAACATGACCTGAGACTTCAGCGATATAAGAAAACAGTGTTGTGTGTCATTCCATGACTAGATAATACCAAAAATTTAGACCTTTCTTGGAAGCCAGAAAACAGTTTCTAGCTTCCAGACGTTGTTAACTTGCAGTTGGATCAGACAACAGCCACACCCTCTTCACGACCCTGAAGAGAAAGACTTACAGACGAAACAACAAAGACTGTCGCTGCTTCTGCTGATCCCAACCTCAACTTCTCAAACAACAAGTCCACATCTTGTTGTTCCACAGTCAGCAGCATCAACAGGCTATCTCCACAATCAGCAGCAGCAACAGGCCATCTCTAACAAAAAACTACAGGCCATCTCTAATAAAAAACTACAGGCTTTCTCCACAATCACAGCAGCAGGCTATACACGTTCCACTAGTGGATCTGATCACGCGTTCTACATAGGCATGATCAGATTCCACCAACCAGCGAGCGGTAGAGGAGAGGAAAAAGATGAGAAAAGAGAGGAAGAAGAAGAAGACGAGAAAGGAGAGAAAGAAGTCTGATAATCACCAAAGAGGAGGTTGTCGAAAGTCTGCCAATCGCCGGCAGCCTGAAGGGATCACGCCGCTGGCTCTGATACCATGTTGAGAAAGATGGAGAAAGAGAGGGAACAAAAGAGAACAAGAAAAGAGAGAGAGAGAATAAACTTGCTTATTCATTGCTAACCCTAATCTCTTATTTAAAGAGAGAATAAGGGTCGGCTAGAGTCTTTACACAAGAGAGATAAATAAAGATATAAATGACTGAAGAAGACTCTAACTTTTAAAGAATCAGAAAACTACCACACTTAACTATAAACTTTCTAATTTCAACAATGTTTACATGATGATGAGTTTGAGCCAGTGGACAACAAATCATATAGGTCCTTGTTTGGGAAATCCCTCTATGTGACAGTGACAAGGCCAGACATTTCTGTAGCTATAAGAAAATTGAGTCGAATTATGGATAAACATAAGAAAATTCATTGGGATGCAACCATAATGCTAAAAACTAGAAAATGGAAACAAGTAGTTTGACATTAAAAATATGTGAAAAGAACACCTAAAATGAAAAAAAAAAGGAAAAAAGGCAAAAACAAGAGTTTTCGAGTTTTTTTCGTTTCGGCATTTTTTTTGCCGTTTTATTCAGCTGACTTATTTTTCACGTCTTTAATGTGTTTTTAGTGACTCGGTGAGTATACTTCACATCCATCCCTTAATTATGGAAAGAGAACCACATGAATCCCATGGTTTTGAATCTTTGCTCATAATTTGTAAAGGTCAAACACAAAGGCACTTTATGTTGACAAAGATTAATTCAGAGAAGATACCACACATATTGATCAAAATACATATTGGGATGTGAGAAATGCAAGACAATGAAAAAGTAGATGTCCCTACACCAAAAATAGCAGCATATGTCGAAAGCACAAAAACACATAAATTAATGAAAAAGGATTCTTGAAATATAAGAGGCAGAATATGGACAGTTGGCAAACCTGAAGGATAGCATCCACTTCACGAATGTGTGAAAGAAACTTGTTACCTAATCCCTGAAGCAAAGAGAGAGAGAGAGAGAGAGAGAGAGTATGTGTGTTTATGCTCAAATATTATGAGTTATGACCACTGAAAATATGATACAATAAATAAAACTGAGGAAAGCATAGCAATCATAAGAGGAGAACTCAGCTTTCTTAAACAAGGAATTTTTTGTTGATCTGTAACTTGCACAATTGTACATCTAATCTTTATCTGACAGTGTCCAACTTGTCAGAATTATAATTTTCAGAAAGTTTTTATTTTTGGCATCCATCAGAAATCAGAAAACTTTCAATTTCTAAGATTGTGTAGGTATATCTGAACTTCTAAGCTAACAACTAAACTTGATCAGGAGAAAATTTTCTATTTTACTGAGTTAGTTGAAACCAATAATAGAAATTAATGAATTCTTCTCAATCAGCCATGTGTAATGCTTAAGGTATGCATTACAGATTTTTTTTACTCTTATGCATAGAATTATATTCTTCTACTTATAAAAATAGATGAGGTTCCAGAATAAGGTAAATAGCTACCATTAATCTCTTTGCTGTGGTTTAATTGTTCTCACAAGTTAAAAGCATAAAGTGTCTTCTATTTTTCCCGTTCTTGAAGGAAACCAAAATTGAAACATAATAAGGTCAAACTCCATTTCTCTATCCAGCTACATCAGTAAGCAGACATCTTTATAGAAGATTGAATGTCTGCAACACAATAGTGAAATTTCACCATACAAGGAAATGAAAAGAAATAAATCGAAAAGATAGATGAATTTATGTCTTCCACCATCTGAATACCACCATCACAATTCTGGAAATCACCATCTAAGTATTGCAGAGATATCCTAGGAATTCTGGCATGCAGATTAGCAAAATACTGTCATGTCACCAATGGCTGCATAAAATTTATGGACTCAACACTATGTATCCTGATGATCTCCAAAACTGGTAAGCCACTATTACTGTGACAGCCTAACTGTGGTTCTTATATACATAACAGTGACTTGGAAAAGTAAGAATATGGAGTTACATCAGCATCTTTCTCTTTGAGAAAATTGAAGACAAATACATGTTACTGCTATTTGTTCCTAAACTGACAATTGCAAGGGCACCATCAATCAATAGCCTTTGATTATTGAAGGCCCCATGTAATGAAGAACAGATTTTTTGTGGTTTTGTGTCATATACTTTGACCTGGAATGTGTGCACTGCAACTATGTGACATGACAGAACTTATTGTGCTATTAGTTACAGGAGGCATGAACTCCTTTATCCCCTGACAGTGTTATTTTGCCATTTCCTTTTACATCAACAAATATATACAAATTTGATAAAAAGAGTTCTCCACCTATTCACAGATACCAAGAAACTTTACAACAAGAAGCCCCCACCCTTTGCACTCATAACATGATCCAAAAACTCATTTCAATCTCTGTCTATAATCACAAATACAAAGAAACCAGGTATAAACAAGTCGATATTCTTTTTCAGTCATGATGTCAACCAAAAGCATACTTCAGAAGGGCCCTTAATACTGTACCATAATTCACGCTGCATGAGAATAGGTAAAGAGACCTCTTTTTTATAATATCTGGCCAAGTGTTGAAGATCAGCCATGCATACTAGTAGACACTAGAAATACCAAAACCAAAAAATGGTTCTTGTTCGTCTTCAAACAACATGCATTTTTTTCTGACATTTACTTTCTAAAGCTTTTGTTGAATATTCTTGATTAGAGAATTCTAAATCAAGATTCACTATTTCATCAGTTCAGGTGATGTCAGTGTACTACAGATATGGACATGTTACCATTAACCGCAGAAAGTAATAGCAAAAATTTTTCACAAAATCTTCTAAGCTAATTCATAAGGTCGTTACCTCCCCTTGGCTGGCGCCTTTCACAAGCCCTGCAATATCCACAAATTCTATGGATGCTGGAACAGCACGTTGAGATTTACTCAATTTAGAAAGCATATTAAGACGTGGATCTGGTACCGCAACAATTCCAACATTAGGTTCGATTGTGCAAAAGGGAAAATTAGCAGCTTGAGCTTTTCCGTTTTCAACCTGCAAATGAAATAGAAGCCAGTAGAACTGAGATGCAGGTTTTTACAAAAAAGTGGATTCTCATGACTCTTGATTATGCGTAACACGTTTTGTCCTTGTAAAAATATGTATGCTCTTGTGAAGCATGTGGAGACCACCAAAAAAAAGGTAATTTTAATTAAGGAAACGCTGACATTTGTGAAAGTAATAATGCATTAAATTAATTAATTCTCAAACTAACGAGCCAATAAGAAGTGCAAGACCAGCACACCCAATCAATATCAGAACCACTTCAACAGTATCGAGAACAATGAAAAACAAAATAAACTAAATTAGTCCCAATATTGAAGCAGGAAGAAATGAAAGAGCAGCTTAGCCACTTACTCCAATTCTGCAAAAAACAAAACCGCCAAGTCTCTGATTCAAACAGAACAAGCTAATGGTTATTGCTCATTAACAAAGCAACCTTTCCAAAAGAACGCCCAAAAATTATCTCCTTCAGCAACTAAGCGACCAAATTGTCTGTATTGTTAGTAAACAATCATTGGATACACCAGACGAATTCATAAGACTGATAAAATATCATCCACCAACAACGAGGAGAATTAATAAAAATCCCTTTAATACTATTTCACCACAACAAATACACCACTATTCTTTCCTCATTCATTAGCAGAAATCCAACAAACAAAGAGATACCCACCACGGCATTGAAGAGAGTCGATTTTCCGACGTTCGGCAGGCCGACAATGCCTGCCTTCAAGCTCATACTGATTCTACTACTACTCGAGAACCGCCTCATTGGCACTCGGAAGACCAAACCTAGCTTCAAGAGGGGAATACCAAGAATGGAGGTTGTTCTGAGAGGGATGCCGAGAGAAGGAACAAGGTGGGAGCACGCCATGTTGTATTATGTTTCAGTGGCTCCGTAGTCTCCAGTGATAAAAGCGTCCGAAAGCGCTTATTTATATGGTGCCTCGAAGGCTAAAATTTTGTTGGGCCGTGTTGGGCGGAGCACCGATTCAGATAGATCCAAGATTCGAGGCTTGGTGAATCGTCGGGCGTGAGAGCCGGATATAGCCCGTCTAATGTTTATTATTCCGGATATAAAACATGTTTCGAGATATTAACACGCGAGATATTAACACGCGGGCCATGGGATTAGTGGTGAGTGTGTTGTGGTATCAACGTGGGTCATTGGGTAAGTGCTGATCTCCCATATGCCCTTAGTGTTTTTTTTTTTTATTTGAGGGTGAGTGGTTTATTCTACCACGCCCTAAGAAAAGTCACTTGTCTTTTTGTGCTCACCCTCATGGGTTTTCACAAACCATGCTTCGAGCTCTTTTACGGGTGAGAGGTAGAGCATATTGGGATGTGACAGTAACTAATCCAAAACTCGAACCTAAGTCCTTAGAAGAGCTGGACCATCTTGGTACCCAGTACGTTTGCCCTTAGCTTGAAATGCCAAAAAAAACAAGAAATTTTCACCCTTTGCACAAGAATAAGATTAAACTATTATAACTTTTTCAATCAAAGTGTCCACTGTATGCGGCAGATTTAATGTTTGAACTCTGTCTCAACACTCAATGATCGACCATCCCCATGCGTTCCACGGATTTTGTGTTTCTACGCCACCTTCCCTTTCCCTTAGACAACTATGCTTCTAGTCCCCACCAGAAACCAGTTCTCTGCCTACCTTTTCGAGTCTTTAGGATCGTTAGAGTTGGTCTGCCATATTTATCCTACCTCAGAACATGCTCACTCTAATTTGATGAGCTCACCGATGTCAACCACCTACCATTTTGAAGCACCAAAACCCTATCAAACCTAACCAAGCTCCACACATGGCCTCTTCAGTGTTCACAAAGTATTTCTTGAGTTACTGCCAACTCCGGGATCCAGATTTGATATCTACAAAAGTTGCGCTGAAACCAGAGGGACTATCTCACTCATTTCAGCAGGACCAAGCTAGAATTCTCTCAATAGTAAACATGTTAGCTTGCTTCAAGCTAGGATCATATTGTTCAATGCTCGACCTAAATATTCTTGACTTCAATTTCAGTTCAATCATTTAGATTTATGTTCCTTGGCAGATATACAAATTCACTAAGTGTTCACTAAGTGTTGTCCAGCTTCGAACACTGTACTGTGGTAATGCTCAATATCTTGAACTAATTTTGGTCAAACCGGAAATCAGTTTCTAAATATTCTTCAGATGATTGCTATGATATGTTCCTCAATAGAGTATTTTCAATTTCAGATCAGACTCGCATGCCGTGGATGAAAAGTTCCCATTTTGCACTTACCAATTGTTCATTTTGAAACCCATCAATTTTGAAAATTGAATTTTGGAAGGGTCATTGAGGTCACTTTTCAGCCAAATTTTATAGGTTGCCTCCTTTCTACCCTCACCAGAAGTATCTTTTAAAATTTAAAATGTCAATCTCTAATCATGATCTAAATCTTCCTATCATATCTAAATCTGAATTGTAGAATTCTCTTCAGATCCATATCCTATTGTGGATCATAGTATCAAGTCAAGATCCATGATCCATATAATCATTCATGCACACTATATCCATCTAATGCATTGTCAATTACTCATTTTGTGCCAGATTTCAGTCCATACAAAAGGATATGAAGTGTGCAAAATTCGGAGCTGAGTAGGCTGGCACACGAAATTCATATCGTGTCCATACAAAGCCAAAAGGACGTTTTTTCTCTTGAATGTCGGTTATAATATATGATTTGATGTGTGTTTTCTGTCCTTCATGTTCATGCATTGTCCATCCTCTACATCACATGTCAACCAAACTCATTTTTCATGAACGGATCAGCAAATCTCTGAGAATACATGTTTTTCACAAAATCAGATTGTGATTAAAATTGAGTGAGATAGGAAGAATTTGCATTAAAATTACATTTTAACCTGCTTTTGCGTTTTCCAATAGAAGAGGACCCAATTTTTCTAGTCATACTTTGTTGTTCAGGCTAGCACTATAAAAGGGGACGTCCCCCTCCCTCTAAAGATGTCATCTCATTTTGAGAAAAAATCACTTAAGTGCTTGGAAAACTCTCAAGAGAGAGTAAAACTTTTAGCTTCTCTAGGTCTGAGGCTAGGCTTGATTTGAATCACAACAATGGGCAATCAAGTCAGTCGACTAAGGCCGGAGAGATCCAGTAGGAGTCGTGTTCACTTAAGTGTTTGGAAAACTCTCAAGAGATAAAGTAAAATTTGTAGCTTTTCTGGATTTGAGTTTAGGCTTGATTTGAGTCACAACATTGGGCAACCAAGTCAGCTAACTAAGCTGAAGAGAGCCAGTAGGAGTTGTTGTTCAGGCTAGGAGTATTCTAGGTTAGATAATTTTTTTCCTTCTTCTTTTTTTTTTCCATTTTGCATTTTGATTCTTTTCTTCTGTTTCTTTCCCAAATAGCATGCTTTAGGTTTTCTTTTTATACTAAGCATGTTTAGGTTAACTTGTTTTTACTTTACATAAAGTTAACTTTTTTAACTAGAGGTGAGTGTCAAATGAACTTGTCTTTTTTCTTTGTCAAAAGCATCTAGAGAGCAAGTCTATTCCAGCCTTATTCGGTCCAGCTCTTACCATGTTTCTTCGAGCCTAATTAGGGTCAAAATTGTCCATTATGTTAGGCACATTCCCTCCACTTAGTCTGGCTATATGCATTTGTATGTTCATCTATCATGTGTCTGTTGTGACCTCCACCATGCATTTTATTTCAGTCACCATGTTTAGGACACACCCCCATAGTCACATTGTATATTGCATCCTTCGAGGAGACCGAGGCACCTCGTTCGTCTCTACAGACCACATGGATTCAAAATGGTAACTACAGTGGTTAGAATAGTTCCAAATGGCATATCTTCATTACTTGGATGACTGTGGGTTGAAGTCAATACCTCTCTCATGCAAGTAGGGTTGAAGTCACTTCTACTTTTTGGTTCCCGTTTAGAGAGATGGCTCCCTCATAGACGAGCACTCAAGCATTCTCAGTCTCCCCAACATTGCAGATGTGACTAGTCTTGACCATTGCTTCATTATTCATCATCTACTGGATCATCTTCTAAATCGCCAACATGAGAGTAGGATCGACTTCGGGATTTTCCATTTTTTCGTGAACTTTTGGTTCCCTTTCCTCTTCACCCTTTGTTCTTGTATGTGGGTCATGATGAGTGCTTGTGATGCCTCATGTTTGATGAATGGTAAGTGAGTCCCAAAAAAAAAAAAAGATTATGATGAACAATAGAACATAGACGAAAAATAATAGCATAATTGGATGAAATGTGGAAAGTTGATGTATAAGAAACGAGAAGTGAAACACAAAGGTGGCTAGACTTTGTGAAGAGATTGTGCCTCTCAAGATTGACCCAGTAAGAGGTTTAAACTTTATGTGTGACATTTTTTACCTTAGTAGACCGAGGAGATATGAGAGACAACAGAAAGATCGAAAATCCTGGATGGTTTTGACCCAAGAAAACCAGGGTTCTTTCAAAAAAATCATGTAGCTTTTGACAAAAACTTAGTGCATAGCTTTAATGAGTTTCATAGAGATAAACATGTAATTAAACAAAACGCACAAATGCTTCAAGCAGCACTCCCTAATGACATGGCTCTATCATGTAATTATTTGAAAATGGCTTGATCACTTAAACTAGATATTTGGGAATTGAGATCATTAGTTATTCCATATATCAAATATGCCTATATACATGGACAATAAGTCCAAAGTACGTGGCATACATTCCTCCAAATAGGTTCTAAAGGTTATGAATCTTCATTCTCTTTGATCGCTCACCAATGTATCGGGCTAATGCCTCAGTACAAGTGAGGGGATGGTGAACACCTACATTCAATAGGTTGATCCAGCTGTTGAACTACCCCAAACTAATGTGTACAGGGAATTTTCTGTGGCATGATAAACATGACATATAGGTGAGGGGAAGCTTTTAAATTTACAAGCATATGTGTAAACCATTGGCTCTCATACAATATGTCCAAAGATGGGGGGTTAAAATCAGAGAGAGAGGCAAACATTTTATAAAATAACTCTTAAATTGAGAGAGGTAATATGTAATCATACATCTATTTGAGCATGAAAATTCTCTTTCAATTTGAAGCCTTAACGAACATAAGAAATATACATGCATTCATTGAACCATGATGGTTCTTAAGTGGCTCTAAGTGTGAGACAACATTTAAGGCTCAGAAAATTGGAACATCTTGTCTAGTCAGACAGTGACAGGTCCTATCACGGTCTCCACTTCTGTTCACATGTAAAATTTGCACCTTACATGCAGACCATAATAAATTGGACATGTTTACTATGCTCACCTCCATGCCTTGTGCGGGATGCTAAGAGATGGGAACTGACCTGTCAGTATGAGGTTTGACCATTTCTA
Organism: Nymphaea colorata; assembly: GCF_008831285.2. NCBI lineage: Eukaryota > Viridiplantae > Streptophyta > Magnoliopsida > Nymphaeales > Nymphaeaceae > Nymphaea > Nymphaea colorata. The sequence continues at coordinate 27,311,455 of NC_045139.1, read as the reverse complement.
GCACCTTTACCAAAGATAATTAGACCAAGGACCATACTAAGTGTTCCAATTCCTAAGTCTAAATAAATCTTAAAAATAGATTGATGAACAAATGAGAATCAGTTTGATATATTGCTCATGTCTAGGTCATCATAGATCAATACAAAATAGATATCCTAAATCTAATATGATGTATGAAAAACTAATTCATATAGACATGGAGTTAGGTCTCTACTAGGACTTGGGTATAAGATGTCGACCTGTCAGGGAGAAAATTGGAACCGAATTGCAAAACTAGTAATCATGTTATGAGATATTATATAATTCTTGTGTTAAATTGAGATAGAAAGTGTCATAAATGTCTAAAATGTCATTTATGTTATGGAGATTCATAATTTCATGATCCAAGGTCAAAGGCCAGAGATCCCAATAAATTTGATCTTGTATTCATGATTAAGTCCTCTAAAAATCTAAATTCTTAGAGAATAGATACAAATTTGATGAGTACATGGTTCAAATTTCTTGTCTGGAACTCTAATCGTAAGATTTATAATCCAAAGTTCATTGTGTCAAATTTGAAAATCAAAATCCAAGATCCAAGATCTAAAATACAAGGTTTGAGATCCAAAATTGAATATCCAAAATCCATAATCTGAGGTTTGAGATTCAAGATCTAATATCCAAAATCTGAAATTCAAAATCCAAGACCTAAGATTTAAGACCTGAAATCTAAGGTCTTAGATTAAAATCCAATATCCAGAATCTAAGGTCCAATATCCAAAATCCAAGATCCAAGATCCATAACTGATAATCCAAGATCTATATTTCAAGTTGCATAATACAAGATCTAAAATTCAATACTTGGGATCCAAACCTAAATATGCTAAACTTGGGTCTAATATCAATGTTTAAACCAACATAAAATTCATGATTTGAATTCAATGCCTTTGAATAAAAATCCAAGATTTGAATAGACTATGGGTAGGTAGGTCAAAAGACTAGATTCGGTCTTGTCTACACTGGGTTTAGACCTATCTGGGGATAGGTTTGACTATAGTAAATGTGTTTGGTCTTAGTCGAACCATATGATGTATGATATAAACTTTATTCAGTTCATATGAATGGGTGTTTAATAAATTTGACTAGACCAAGGCTATAGGTTTAGGTTCATAAGTAGTGGGCACTAAGGCCAGTTTGGACTAGGTCTTAGAAAACTGAGCTAAGTTTGGACTCCATGGTTACATGACTTAGGGCTTTTGAAACCATTATAGAGGCCAATTTTGAAAATTTTTTTGACAAAACTATGATTTTAAAAGGGTTCTTGCATGAGGACATGAAGATGGATTTTTACATGATAAACATGATCATAACTTGGTTTCAACTCACTCTATTGGGTTGAGCTCAAATTTAGCTCAAGCCTTTGAAAATGGGAGAGAAAACAGACTACATCGCTTTGGAACTCAAACTACATGATAAACATGGTCCTAGCTTAGTTCAGATTGACAAAGTCCCAGTGTTTCCAACTGGTAGGTAGTTGGTCTCAGTGAGCTGATTGAGCTAGAGTGAACCGACTTTTAAGCTGACTCTAAGGACTTATGAGATCATGTAAGGTGAAATTGCCTAAATGCTCAAATGTTAAGTACTTATAGGTAATTTTGATGAAAATCCCTACTTTCCATGTCTAGGTGATAGGGCATAAGGGCAATATGGTCATTTTAGCTCAAGCAACCTAGGTGATTTGGGTTTAGGTGCTCAATGCTGGTGTGAGCTTGTTTGGTCCAAAAATAGCCATTGTTTATTGAAATTTGATTTTTGAAAATCAATTTGAAATTTCACAGTGAAGGGTAAAATTGTCATTTGCACATGTAAGAATTTTGGTTGTTCACCCCAATAACATAGAGAGAGACTCTTCTAGGCTTATCATTTGGAAATGAATGTACAATCATCTCAAATGAATTTCAAAACATTGGATAAGAAATATTTTGTCCTTGAAGTGAACGAAATCATGTAGGTCCTTACAAGATACATGACGTACAAGCAAAGGAATCTTTGACAAAATTTTACAAGCATTTTTATAAGCAATCACATTTTCATGCTCCAACAGACACAAACATACAAGCACATGCACTCCAAAGCTTGAATTTCACAAGTATTCCACAAGTATCACACCAATATTCATACTAGCGCATTTTTTTTTTCAAGATTTCATCATCATTTCTAGGGTTTGACAATTTGTCTTTGCCACTAAGCATGCATTCCAAACTTATGGCAAAGAGGGGCCTTTTTGAATATCCAAAATTTTTGCAAGTTCAAATGACCATCTTAACCTTCCCAACTCAGTAGCAAAGAGGGGTCTTTGTGAATATCCAAAATTTTTATAAGTTCAAATGACCATTTTAACCTTCCCATGGGATTTCTAAATTGGCTTTTAGAAAACACATTTCAAGATTGAAGTCATTATTGAGCCAAACCAGCACTTCCAATCAGCACCTAGACCTAGATCACCTAAGTCACCCAAGCTAAAATGACCAATTTGCCCCTATCATCATCACCTGGAAAATAGGGATTTTCACTTTCTAAGGATTGCCTAAAATTTAAGCAATGAGGTCATTTCTCAACTTTACAAAATCTTAGGAGTCATCAAAGTTAGTAGGATTTCTTCAACCTGAAGTCAGCTCACTCTAGCACAACCAATTCACTGAAACCATGCACCTTCCAAGTCTGGAGCACTAAGACCATGTCAATCTAAGGCAAGCTAAACATAAGCTCTTCTCAATGCATACAAAGTATTTCATCAATTACTTTCAATTCCAAAATCTAAATACGAGATCTAGAGCTTTGTCCGAAAATTAGAGTGACACTCTCTCACCATCTCTAACAGATCAGAGCTATAATTCTCACAATCTAGACCATGTTAGCTTGCATCAAGTTAGAATCATATTGTTCAGTGTCTACTCTGAGTATTTTGGACTTTGATTTCAGTTCATTCATCCAAATTTAAGTTCAATTCCCATTTTAAAAATTTAGGTATGGACACTTAGTTTCTGTGCAGGTCAATCTTCCAAGCTCAAACATGAACAATTCGGGAATCAATTTTTTCAATTTGTTTACATGGTTGCAATCAGCAACACTTCAAGAAAGTATTTCAACTCTGGATCAGATGAACATGGATTAAAACAATAGTTCCCATTTTATCCTTCGTAGGCTCAAAAAAAGGGGCCATCGTAGTATTTATGAAAATTGAATTTTTGAGTTTTGGAAGTGCAAATTGGGTTATTTTTCCTCCAAATTTCACAAGATCCCTTATTTTTACCTTGAAAACGTCCCATTGTGGTCACTCACCCACACAACTTACAAATTTCAATTTCCTTTGCCAGGGATGGTCATTTCCACTATGCACATATTTTATATAAAAAATCTAGCTTAGGAGCCATGTTGTTAACACCCCAAATTTTTCCACATCAAAATTGAAACAATGTCAAAATTTTACAAAAGAATTGTGCAAAATGCAACTACAAAGCTAATTTTGAATCTAATGAACAACTTGGATTCAAATCATGAATTTAACTAATGACACAAATACCAATGCAGGATTACAAGTTCAAACTATGTCCAAATTAGGATTTGACATGCAAATCCAATTACAAATGTCATTTGACATCCAAATCCAATTACAAATATCATTTAAAATCCAAATCCAATTGCAAATGTCGTTTGAAATCCATATCCAATTGAAAAATCTAAATTTTGGTTCAAATCCAAGAATGTTATGTGGGACCCACGTGCAGGCTCCACCCAACCCGTGTGGTCAAAAGCCACCCCAGGGGTCATGCACCCCCTTTTTTTATAAAAAAATATATTTTCTCTCAATTAAATGAGAAAAATCATTTTCAAGAGACAATGAATAAGGGTTCATAGGAAAAGAGAGACATTAATCTCTCTCTCCCTTAGTTAAAGATAAATCAAATTCCAAAGCAGCAATAAGTATTAGAATTAAACTCACCTAACCTACTTAATCCAAGTAGGTTTGACCCGAGTGCACCCAAATGTGTTGTCAATTTCAGCTAGATTCGATCAAAATGGGCTCAGCTTAGTCAAAAGGGTAGATCTGTCCCGTAACCCAATCAATAGACAAAAATAGACTTTGACCGAATCAAACCCACTTTGATTAAGCTCAATCAAAGTACAATTTAGCTTAATTAAGAGCTTTCTTAGCTCAAATATATCAAATTACCTCAAACAAAGCCAAACTACTCGCAAATGAACTTTGATTTTGTTTGGTCAAAATTGACCAATATAGACAACTTTGCACTTTTACTATCAAATTGAGCTTACAGAGCCTAAATTGGTTTTTGAAAGGCAAATATACATTTGAATTTGTCAAATACATAAATCAAATACCAAATTAAAATTCAATATTTCAAACCAAAGTTTGATTCAGTTGAAATCTATGTCACCTGTGTGCGGGGTGCGGGTGCCGGTGCGGTACATCTCAAAAAAATTAGGTGCGGCGGTGCGGTGAAGATATTTTATTAATATTAATAATATTATTATTATTATTATTAATTTTTTGTAGAAATTAAATAACACAATTAAAATTATACATTTTATGATAGTGGAAAAAAATCAAAAAAGAAATGTTTGAAAAAAAGGCAAACAGATCGTTTTATGAAAGTCACCATTCTTTAGTCATGTATCATTTTTTTTGAAATGGAAAAGAGAACATATAATATATCTATAGATGTATTAACTTAGATGCAACGGCCGACGGGTGAGAATGGTGGATTTGATTTTGTGGATTTTGGATCTGGTTTTTTTCCGAAATCAGATTTAGATCCAAACCATACATGCAGAGAAACTTGATTTGGATTTGGTTTTGACTCGAAACTAGATCCAACCCCCGGGTGTGGTTTGGGTGCGAGCTCATCATCGGGTGCTGATTGGGTGCGCACCTGGTGCGCACCCGAACCCGCACCCGCAACGCATCGGTGCGGGTGCGAGCTCAAATGAAACGCACCCAGGTGACTGTGGTTGAAATCCATCTTTAATCAAGTTATGGATGAAAATACCCTTTTGAACCAAATTTGATAGAATTTTTAAATTTTATTCAAATTTTAATTGAATTATCATAATTCAATAACATTTAGGGCTTAACAACTAGGTTTTAACCTAACAAGCTCAATTTCAAACAAAAAAAAATAAAAAGAGTAAAATAAAGCAAAATCCAGCACAAGGGCATTTTTGTGCAAATGGGCTAAGAATGGTCAATTAGAGCCATTAAACCCTATTTAACCCATTTTACAAGTCTCCAAGGTCTTAAGTAAGTTCCCAAGGTGAGTCAAGAAGGTGGTTGAACCCACCTCCTCTTCTATATAAACCTCCCATTAGCCACCAAGGAGGAGGACGAAATTTTGAAGATTCCATCAAGTTGTTGCAGCCAAGGAGCTAGGAGGGAGAAGCCAATGAGGAGAAAAAAGAATCATCCAAGCCTTCTTCCCCTCTCCTTCATTTTTTTGTTCATTTCTCCTATTCTCTCTATCGAGTTTGCTAAGTTAGGGTGCTTAGTGAACCCTTACTTAGGATTTTCGTGGAGAGAAGCTCTCTTTCCTACTCCAAATTTCAGCAAGCAACCTATTCTTCTTCTAGCTTTGCTAAGCTCAAATCCAAGCTTGGATTCTTGCTTAGGATTACCTGATTTAGAAAACAAATGAAGAAGAAGATCAAGTATCAAGATCAACCACAAGGTAGGTGATTTTAACTCATTTCTCATATACTTTAGGATGAAAATGCCTATTAGGGATGGATACATTCTTATGAATGTGATCCACCATTGCATGGCAAAATTATATATGAATTAGTTTGAGCATTGTTTTGTTTTTTTTCTCATTTGAAGTCATTTGCATTCATGTCTTCAATTTAATTGATCAAGGGTGGTAGAGGAGATTAAAAACAAGCTTTCAATCTTCCTACGTAAAAGAACCCAGCCATGAATCATCATGATTCATAGGTCATGCGGTCCTTTGATAAAATTTCATTTTGAAGAGTAGGACACGTGTATATATATATATATATATATATATATATATATATATATATATATATATATATATATATATATATATATATATATATACAGCCATGAATCATCATGATTCATGAGTCATGCGGTCCCTTGATAAAATTTCATTTTGAAGAGTAGGATACGTATATATATATATATATATATATATATATATATATATATATATATATATATATTGTTAAAAATCATTTTCTCCTTTTAAAATTAGGTTGGAACATGTTTCCAAACTGGTTTTTTAAGAAAGGATGATCATTTTGTTTATTTTCATAATACAAGGCTATGAAATTATTTCATTTCATCTTAAATTTTCTTTTATTTTCAGCAATTCATACGTAAGGTGTATATACGTTATTGAAATCAGACTATGTTTTATTGGAATTAGCTTAAGAATGTCAAATTTTATATATTTTTGATGTCAATTTTCAGCCACAAAGTGATTAGGTTTTGAAGAACAATAAAAAGGTCTAGTTCTACTTAATCGGCTCTCTAAAAGCCTTTTAGAAATTTCTAATTTCATTCACAAAGTGATTGAGTCTCAAGAATGCTTTAAAAATTCTAATCTTTATATCCCTTAAAGAACAAGGTCAAAAGTGTTTCAATAGTTTAAGAAATGAATGGATCTTTCAGGACAAGAATATGAAATTTTGTTTAATTTTGGGGAGAAAGAAATGTCCTTAGAACCCCTTGACATGAATAAGAACATGTGACACATGATTTTTGCCAATTTGATGCTTAGTTTATATGGAGTAGAACTGAATTTCATCATTTTTCAAGAGTCGAACACTCTTAGAATCAATATTTTAATTTTAATCCATTTAAATCAGAATAAAATCTTATTTTTTATAACAATTTTGAGGAAAAAGGATGGTATCCACATTTTTTGTATATGTGAAAGTTTGATTTCATCCTCATTTGCCTAATTCTTAATTGTTTTGAGTTTCTCATCCATGACTCAAGCTTGTGGACTGCATCTTTAATTCATGTGTTTAATACATTTAGAAAAAGTCCTACATTTTAATTAAAATCAATCTTTATGTGTAGAATGTATGGTATGTAATTACAATAAATGGACTTCGAGAGATGATGAGATAGTGAAAAATGAATGTTTCATATGAATGAATTTTGAGAGATTATGAGAGAGAGAAGGATGAATGTCTCATATAGTTTTCCTTTCTATTGTATGCATTCACTTTCACTTAAAATCAATGTCACCACATGCACATTCTCAAGAAATTAACTGATTCAAATTTGAATTGCAAAAAGTGACTAAGTCATATTGTAAGAAGAATTTGTAAATTTTACTTAACTTCAAAACAAAACACAAGCAATGCATTCACAATCTTGGCCAAAATATGTTTAGAAAACAATACATTTTCTAACAATTTGGAACATATGTTCTATCAAAAGAAAAACTCAAAATCAATTTTGAAAGCTTAGCTATTTTCCTAAAAGTTGATGATAAGACAATCACAATTTCAACTCATGAATCATCTTGAGTTCACAACAAAGAACTCAATTTTAATCTTCAAAATCCTCAAGAATTGTGGATTTCATATCAAATGGCACCAAAACAAATGTTTTTAAATCAACTTAAAAACCCTCCAATCTTTAAATTCATTTTCAAAACAAGTTCAAATCACACATTCAAAATAATTTTTGGTTCTTAAATTCAAAACCTCAATGCATAATCATATAGGATTTGTATCAATAACTCGCACATGATCCAAGTGATCCTTAGTCCTTGGTCCAATTACTTTTGTTAATGGCAGTAGGAACGGTTGGACCTCGTAGCGACGGACGGATCCCTTTTCCTTAAAATTTTTTTCTCAAAACCCTCAATTTTAAAAGAACTTTGCTGATTCGCATTTCGACCCCCTTCGAGAGAGGGGTGGGGTACGAACACATATTAACCCAAGTTAACATTTCATAACCTAGCAGGCTCGATCCCATTCTCAGCTCGCATCAAATTCTCACTGAATAGGGGTTTCCAAAAATTGCACCCAAGCTGAGCTTAGTAAACATGCAGCCAATCAAAGTCTGAACCAATTTTCAAAACTAGACTTAGCCTAAGTCCAACACAAGTGACTTACCCCAAACCCCCCTAGCGCAGGTCGAGCTAGGTCCATGTCCACACTATCTTAGATCTCAAGTTTAGTTTTCAAATCTAGATCTCATATCCATGTCTTATTTCCATATTTGGATATCATATCCAAATATCAAATTTGTGGTACTTCTTTATAGATCCAGATCCTTACTTCACATTTCATATCTTAGTAATAGATCATAATCCATATTTTCATATCATATCTAGACCCATCTTCTAGAACCTTCTTTAGATCTAGACCCAGATCTAGGTTCTAAAGTCAAACTCAATGCACATTTATATTTCAAAAATGCATCACAATTTTCTCACCCTATGCTCAATTTCAGTTCATATGAAAGGACATGAATCCTGTGATTCTTTGTTGAACACACCGACATAGACTGAATCAGAATCGAGATCTGTATGTGGTATGAATGAACATTTTTCTCCAATATGTCTATTTTAACTTACGATACTTTATTTTTTGCATTGTTCATTATTCACACTTAATGTCAATCTGAATCCTTCATCATGAATCGATCAACACTTCTCTGTGTATTCATAGCTTTTGACAGAATCAAATTCATATTAAATACCAGTGAACAAATTTCAGACAAAAACATCATTTTAACTATGGTTTTGGATTTTTGAGAGGAGAGAGAAGACTAAAAGTTCAGCCTTAGATTGATACTCTCAAGGAGGATCTACCCCCTCCCCCACTATAAAAAGGGTTCTCTCCCCCTCTCTCTCCATGAATTGAAGAGCTTCCACAATAACCCAAAAAGTTTAGAAAAAATTTAAATTGGTGCTTAAAAGGTTTTGCCCATTTTAAATTAAAATTTTTAGAGTATTTTGGTCCAAATATTGGTTACGGCTGCATTAGCACTCAACCTAGACTCAACCAGACTCAGTGCAGAGATCATGGGAGTGGGCTCAGTCAGACAATTCTTTTTACCTATTCTTTCTTTTCTTATTTGCAATTTAATTCATTTTCTTTCTTTTATTTTCTTTTATGCATGTTATAGTTTTTATTTTTATTTTTATCATGCTTAGTTTGGTTTATTTCTTACTCAGTTCATAGGTATTTTGTTTGCCTTAAGCTTATTTAGTTTTCTAGGATAGATTCAAATTATTGTTTTTAGGCTAGGCACAACAATTAGGCATGTCCCTATCGTCCTTCTTCTCCTTTTGTAATTCAATGCCTTTAGCTGAATTAGTTCTTTACTTAAATCATGCATACATATTATATTTTTCTTGTTCTTTTGTTAGTTACACATTGAAAAACATTTACGTAGGACCACTTTTGAAATCATAGCTTTTTTTCAAAATATTTTCAAAATCAACATCTTCAAATGATTTAAAAACCCTAGTTCTTGTAGGTGTGGAGTCTAACCCTAGTCAAGTCCTCTAAGACCATGCTTAAACTGGTCTTAGAGTCAACTACTCAAAACCTAAATTGGTTCAGGCCTAGCTTACTCTACACTGAACCTATTATTATGAAGCAATATCTTAAGATTTGCTCCCTCAAAATCTCTAGCCAGGATCGACCAAATTTATTTTAGTTGGGGTCATTCCCAGTGAGTTCAGCCTAGTTAAACCATCCAACCTAGCTCTCTTGGCTGACCTAATTCTTAGTCTTTCCTGATATTGGATCTTGATCTAAATGCATTGAATCTTAATCTTAAACCATACTTGAGTCCCAATTGTAATATTAAAACCCTATTTGATGCAAATGGATTTGGATATCAACAATTGGATTTTGGATCCAAACTTTGGATCTTGAACCTTAGATTTTAGATCCTAGATATCAGATATCAACCTTAGATCTTAGATTTTGAATATTAAATTTTGGATTATGAATATTGAACATTAATATGTCTTAAACCATGGCTTGATTCTCATGGAATCGGACTAAGAATCAATGACTTTGGATCATGATTTAGAGGATTGAATATGAGATACAAGACCAAAATTTACTGTACTTCAGACCTTGAAATTTAAATCATGGAGTCTAAATACTACATTATGATACTTTGGAATATGCATGACCTTCTAAACTTAGAATAAGAATTACATGAAATATTGCATATCATAATTATAAATTCTTGGATTTGGATCCAATGTCCCCTTGATAGGTTCACGGCTTTACTTGAGTCCTGGTAGTGACCAAATTTCAAGTAAACATGATCTAGTTTTACATGCATCATATTAGATTTAAAACATCGATTTGCATCAATCCATGATAAATCATACATGAAAAAATATCAGATTAAATTCTCTTTGTTTTAAAATCTACTTAGATTTTAAAATATTTATGATATGAAAATTAAGGTTTTCTTTTTTAAGTTTTAGATGACATTTAGTCTTAGAAATTGAAACATTTATGTTTAGTCGTCAGTCTAATTACCCTTGGTAAAGGCACTAGTAATGGCCAGACCTCGTATAGACAAATCATGCCTTATCCCTCACAATCCCGCATAAGAAAACAAAGGTGAGTACAAGTAATTTATCTCATTTATATGGTTGCATGTAAAATGAAAATCTTACATGTAAATAAAAGTGGCAACCGTGATGGGACATGTGCCCTTTTGACTAGAGAAAGGTGTTCCAATTTTCTATGTTCCAAATGTTGCCCCACCCTCAAAGTCATTTAGGTGTCCTCATGATTAGGACTTAGAATTGAGAGAGATTTTTCATGCTAATAGAGATATAACGTTACATACTACCCCTCTTAATTAGGAGTTGTTTGATATACTGTTTGCCTCTCTCTTTGATTTTAACCTCCATCTTATGCCACAATGCATTAAAGCCAACCTTTCGTGCATATGTTTCATATTTTAAATTCCCTTTTACCTATATGTCCCGGTCATCATGTCGAGGAATATTCTCTATATGCATTAGCTCTAGATGGTTCAACAGCTAGACCAACTTACTGGAGGTAGGTATTGACCTTCCTCTCACCTGTACCAAGGCATTAGCTCAGTATATTGGTGAGTGCTCAAGGATAACAAAGAAACTTAAACCTTAGAACCCACTGGAAAGAGTATATGCCACGTACTCTGGAGCTGTTGTTCAAGTATATAGGCATATTTGATGTATAGAACTACTACAGATTTCATATCAATACACATCCCGTTTATGATAACTCATGTCCTTAAGGGATGTTGTTTGAGCATTCTATTTGTGTTTGTGTAATTATATGTTATTTTAACTCATAGGAATTACATTTCATAAAAAATTACACATTGGTGCCCTCATTAGAATTGGTCGTGGAATTCAAGAGCACCCTTGTGTTCGCAGCCCCAAAATTTGGTTGTTTTTGGAGTGCTCTAGAAAAGTGAGTTTTGTTTTGAAAATGAGAGAGAAAGGGACTCGCTTATCGGAACGAGGATCGACCATTCCCGACACCTTTGCCGGGGATAATCAATCCAAGGGCTACGTTTATTATTGATGCATTTCATTTTGGATTAAACATCTCTTCATTCTATATGCAGTGTAGTGTTTAAGAAAAATATTGAAAGTTTGATGTTTCAAACTTTTGAAAGAGTGCTTGAAGAATTACTTGAGAATGTAAAACATTTTGGAGAAAACTAGAATTGGAAAATCTTTATAAATATTATTTGGAAAGATTGGGAAAACATTTTGAAGTCACTTTAGTGTTTTCTTAAGACTTTAAGTAGGTTTGAGATTTTGCTCTAATTCGGTTACTACCTAGATAGAACTCTATCTCATCTTACATAAATTCTTTGGAGTGGTGTTTGTAATCATAAGTGATATTAAGTGAGTGTGAATGCATGAATGCATTGATCCTATATGATTAGAAGAGAGTAAAGCATTCCTACCATAACATTCATTTAAAAGCATTCTTACCATAACATTCATCGACAAGTATTCCTACCATAACATACATGTAAGACTTTTGTTTTCATAATTATCATATATATTTTTATAAAGAAGAAAAAGTTTTTAAAAATAGATTTGGGTTGTAGACCATCAAGCATGAATCCAATATTGGGTCATTACTTGAGATTTGATCTTAATGAAGTCGGTAAATGAAAATGTTCTTGAAAGAAAAATATGTTCAAAAGAATGAAAAAGATGAGATACTCCCTTAAAAAGAAAGAAAGAGAGAAAGATATTCCAAAGATCACCAAATGAAAGATTTTAAAAGAGGGAAAGATAAGTATCTTCATATGTATGTACATACTTACATACGTACATGTATATATGGGTAAGCTTTTGAAGATGGAGTCTTAATTTAAATAGAGGGGGAAAAGAAGTTCTTAGAAGAAAGAAAGAAATGCACATATAAGTGTATATATTATCACACATACACGTATATGAAAGTTTATAAAAAGAGGGTATTGATTGAAAGAGAAAGAAAGATTTTAGAGGAAAAAAAATAGATGAATATATATATATATATATATATATAAGAAGACATTTAACTTGAAGAGAGAAATAAAAGATTCTAGAGAGAGAAAATAGAACACATGTATATACGCATTCACCTAGAAAGAGAAGAATGAAGGAAATCATCATGTGCACATATATGTATATAACATGTATATACATATGTGTCTTCATGAGATTTAAAGTAACTTAAAACATATGACTTCAAGTTGCCGAAAGGGAGCTTGGACTCATATAAGAGTCTAAGCTAAGTCTCCAAAGCCACATTAGAAAGAGTTCTTTTGAAAATATTTAGAAAGGGTTCTTTCGAAAATATTTTGGAAAAGCATTATTTCAAATATTTTTTATATGTGACCAAAAAACATAGTTATTTTATTTTTTACAAGAGAATATGTTTCTTCCACAGTTGGGTATGGTAGAAAATCAAACCATATGATAAGGCGCTCATTAGGTTTCCTAATTGAAAGATTAGAAGGAAATTAATGCAAAATGACATGAAAATGTACATATTCGTGAGGGTTTTGTCCGAGTTAGACAAGCCCCAACCTTAAAAAATAACATAAAAATAAAAAGTCCAAAACCATACTCTCATTCTCGCCATGCATTCACATATATGAATATAAAAATTAAGCAACTATGCATGAACAATATCTCCAAAATAAAGCAACATTCAAGTAATAGAGAAAATTTATTCAATCATAGAATGCAATATCATCTCATTTTCTCATGCTCCCGGTGCACTCGAGCATAACTTCTTGTCTCTAAAATAGAGATTTGAGAGTTATCTCATATGACTATGGGAGATGAAAAGAAGAATAAACAAAAGAACCACGACAAGACTATATTCAAGAAAAAAGAGAGAGCATGATTCATTCATAAAATGAAATATCATCTGATATTCTCATGCTCCCGGTGCACTCAAGAATAGCTTCATGACTCTGAAAATGAGATTTTAGAGCTATCTTATATGGCCATGATGAGATGAAGAAGAGAGAAAACAAGAGAATCGTAACAAAACTATATTCAAGAAAAGAGAGAGCATGATTCAATCCTAAAATGAAATATCATCTCATCTTCTCATACTATCGATGCACTCAAGAATAGCTTCTTGACTCTAAACTAGAAGTTTGAGAGCTATCTTTTTTTGGCCATGGGAGATAAAAAAGAGAAAAAACAAGGAAACCAAAACAAGGCTACATTCAAGAAAAGAGAGAAAACAATGAAAAAAATGAAATGAGATATTGATTATATACCTCTAATGAAAATGATTTTAAGAAAAATGAACAACCTTGCTTGTAATGATCATAGATCCCCTTGAGTAGAATAACAAGATGATGAAGAAAATGCCTCCAAGAGACCTCTTCGTGCTCCCTTGAAGAGTTATAGCTTGATGAAGCTTGCTCCCAAAGTTGGAGAAAAAAAATAAAAATGAAAAGGAAAGAGGAAGAGGAAAATGGAGGAAGAGAGTTAAGGAAAAACTCTAAGTCTTCAAGTGAGAATGCACTAGAGTTTCTCCAAAAGCTAGCTTATGCCCAAGAGGGATGATTGTAGGGGTATTTATAGAGAGTTTTGGAGCTAAAACTCAAAATTTGATTTTTTTTTTTAAAATTTCACAACATTTTATGCGAATTTCAAATAATTTTGAATTATTTTCAATTTTTTAAACTGAAAGGATGTACAACTTACTCGAGCGTCAGGACCTTTCAAGAAAGTCCTGATATTTCCATAAAAAAATAGGTTTTGATTAAGTGGGATTGGACATTAGCCCTGCAAACACCCCTTTGGGGTGTGGGCAGGGCTATTCCCCACCCAAATGGACCAAAACCACCCCCAAAGGGCAGTTTTGACAAGCAAATGGAGCCTGTGTAGTGTGCAGGCCCCGGTCCTATCGCTCATCGCCATCGCTTTTAGCAATCGCATTACCGCGATCATCACTCAGTCGCGCGGCCGCATGATGCATGGTCGCACGGTCGGGCGACTGCGCCACGCGATACTCATTTTTTTATTTTATCTTATATATGTATATATATTAAACTTTATGATATGAAGTAAGGGTTTTCGTATAAAAACATAAAAATCTATTTTTTTGTTTAATTTATTTAAAAAGTGTATAAAACCTTTTTTTTTTTGCTACAAAAGAGTGGTCAGCTTCGTTTTAAGCTTCAAAACATATTTTGGTGCGAGGACGAAGCGTAAAAACAAAGGAGAGGTCTGTGCATGTGTGCGCAATGCTTATAGCACCAAACTTTGTTGTTTTGAACTCGATTTTGGATATTCGGATCTAAACTTGTGTTTTGAATCTAATTTGGATCTGAGAGTTTGATTTTGGATTGCGTCTAAACTTGGGTTTTGTGCTTGTGTAAAATAACGTAGTCTTTTAGAAAAATTTGGGGTGATTACACCTTGTTTTCCCATGTCAAAACTATTAAGGATTTTTAATTCATGTGTCATCCCTTAGGGTCTCCTCAACCTGTCAAAGGTCAAAGTTTTCATTCAATTTGAACCTCCTATTGGATTGAATTTGATAGACATAGTCTCATCACCTAGTTTGGTCATCTACTATTTGTGTGTACATTTGCATGTATGTCATGAATCCCACCATGTTGTTTTTTGTGAGTCACTAAGATCAGGACATTCTACTAGGGCCATATTGTACACTCTATTCTTAGAGGTGACCTAGGTGCTAGGTTCATTCATACAGATGGGCTCACACCAGGCTGGTAACTATAGTAGTTTGAGTAGTTCATGGAGGTCTTTTCCTATCACCTAGATGACTGTGGTTTGGAGACCGTGGCACTATCAGCAGCTCCTCATATCAATGACAACTTGATACATGCCTGGGCTAAGAGGTGGAACCCATACACATCCACATTTGGTCCCCCTTTGGAAAAATGACACCTCCCATGGATGAGTTTACGTACATATTGGGTATATCGAAGCCAGCATGACACTTTAGAGATTCAACAAGTTATCCGTTCGTCACCAACTCTAGAGTTGTCAACTACATGGACCTAACTATACTCTATACTTATAGGCATCAGGAGCTGGGATCTCAAGAAAGAAGGAGATCATTGTTTCCTCAGACTTGTGGATTTTCATGCATATTTCGGAGGCTCTATAGAGGAATTGGAGGCTGTATTACCTAAGTTGCAGCACATGACTAGAGAAATGATGTTGATCTGCATAGCAAGGCTCACCATCTTCTCCAATTAACATAGCACCATAGACCTGCACATTCTTCAGTTGTTCAAGATGTGGAGGAAATATCAAGACTTAGTGACTTTCACTTGCCATGGTCAGTCTCACATTTCTTTATAGAGGACTCACATGATTCATCACTGGAGGCTCTGACATGATAGAGGACTACTTCTGGTTCTTATAGAAGTGGTTTTTTAGGCATGTCATCCAAGAGTCAGGCCCACATGTGACAATTTCTTATCACTACATGCATACAAGCAAATGTTAAATAGTTGGTGGAGGACCACATTGTATGGGGCTTTTTCTACAGGAAGAAGCAGGTGGCATCCTACATGTTCCATGATAGAAGGATAAACAGTCTTCTACTCGGCCTGCTTTTCATTGTTCCATATAATCCAAAGAAATGCATGAAATCCAAGGGATAGATGGACTTTTACAGATCAAATGACACTATAGTACAATCACAAACTTTGACCTGCACAACAAAGAGTGGCAGGGCCTTTGTAGTCTCGCCGCTACAAGCTGGTCCTTTGTTGGGGATTGAGATTTTTGTATATGAAGAACTAGCTAGGTCTAAAGAGTGTACTTGAAGTGGTGGGAGCTGTCTATCTCACTTCCTATTGTCACTGAGTCCAAGTCGTGAAAAACATTTATAGTTCAATGATATTTTGACTTTTCATTTTCCCTTCAATTTTCCAATAAACGCATGCCTTTTCATGCTAACATGTCTTTTTCAAGTGAAATAGTGATAAGAACTCTCAATGGCTCCTCTCACAAGGCCACAAGGTGAAGAAGAAAGAGAACCCAAAATCTAGAATGAAAAGGAAAATCCTCCTCAAGTTGATCACACTCTTTTTCAAGCAATCCAAACAATGATCCAACAGATGATGAACAATGGGACATCAACTGGACCAAGCGGTAAAAATTCAAAGGGCTCAACCAAAGACAAGGAGTTGTAGACCTCTACTAGGCACGTGACAGACCCAATTCAGTCTCAGATTGAAGAAATGGGAAAGATTGTCTAGTGGATACAGAGCATAGGTAAGAAGACATGCTTTAGGTGAGACTTCTGTAAAGGTCTTAATGATGAGAACCTCAAAGGGCTCTCAAAAAAATCCAGCAAGTTTAACGGTATTGAGAATCCTCATACTCATCTGTCAAACTTTTCTACTGTAAAAATGCAAAGACAACAACAAGGCCTTGTTCATTTGTTTTCCACAGAGGTTGGAAGGGGATGCTGATCAATGGTATCTAGAGACCATTGACCCCACATAGATAAGAATTTTAATGAAGTAGGCAATGCATTCATTGAAAATTACAAGCCTAATCTTTCAGTTGTGCCAACCATTGACACCTTAATCAAAAAGAATATAAGTAGAGGTGGCAGACATCAAGTTTAAAACTTGGAACTCCAATACAGGAAGCACATGCACTTACCGTGATCCTTGGGGGCTTCTAAAAACATTTTGTCACCACCTCATACAACATGTCTATGAGAATTTCTATGATCTAACTAGGATGGTTGAACGCATTGAAACAACCATAAAAAAATGGCCATCTACAGTCAAATATGGGTTAGAACAATGATAACAACAAGAAAGAGGACTACAGGAGGCTAGGAAAAATACAAGTGCATACCCTCTTTGCCACAGAGCCTCAATGCACAACTGAACCAATTTAGTCAGCAGCATGGTAAAAACAAGGGAGAGAACAGGAAGGCAAAGGCACCGTTGTCCAAGGCAAACAATGACAGCAATTCAGCTTGGACGTATGACATGAAGTTCACTATACTAGAGCAGAAGAGAGAAGATATCTTAAAATATCTTTTAGCAGAAAACCTCTATAAGCTGCCACTTGCATCATATTCCCAGAGATGAAGAGAAAAAGAGGAGAACCATTCTGCAAATTCCACCCTTCTCTCGGCCAAAATCCTAAATATTGCATCTCACTGAAACACATCATTTAGGACAATGTCAACATGAGAATAATAGTAGGGTAAGAAACCTGAGATCCTCAAGAATCCGTTCTCCAATCATGAAACGAATACGGGGGCCTAAGTTGAACTTGTCATTGTTTTGTCTTCTATTCTTTCCCATAAAATTTAGAGATTGTGGGGATCCCTCATCAAGTTCTTGTTTTAATTACAAGCCAATCCCCCATTCATGTCCAAGCATCTATGTGTTCTCATGAAATTTACCCCTTGATGACCATGCTAGTCTCCAATCTCTATTTCATTAATGCATTCTCTCTACAAACCTTCACACTGGGGCATGTTTTTATAAGAGGAACAACAAAAGTCGCACTCTCACACAGCGAAATGGCCACAACATGTTCTTGAACAAGAAAATTTTCAGAGCTTTTAAAATCTGAGAGCAATTAGTGCACAAGTCTCCACAATCCAAGTACATACCAATTTTCTAATTTCCAAGAGGCCTAAGTTTCCAATCATACATGGTTTTTTCCAATTTTGTATCTCGCTGCCTACAAGTTTCTCAACTTCAAATTTTACACTTTGATGTACACATGTTTTTCCAATTTTGCACCTTAGTAACCTATAAATTTTATACTTTGGTGCGCACATGTTTTTCCAATTTCACACCTTAGTACCTATAAATTTTTCACGTTCAAATTTTGCACTTCGGTCCATGCTCGAGAGGATATCTCTACCCTTAGGAATGGAAAGATGGGACAACTATGCTTGAGGAACGGTGGGGTGACAGCATGCTAGAAGGACCAACTCCAAAACCACAATTTTTTGAGTTAGTATGCAAGCGCACTGAGCTATCCACTTTATTTTTATTGGTTTTTGGTGATGAGCAGTTTTCAAACATAGTTGTAGTGGGTCAATTTATATTTATATTTTTTAATGAACTATGCCTCTTTTTTTGCATAAAAATCCTGAGCAGACATTATTTCTTGACTGGAAAATTAATGAAAATTAACTTTCTTTTATTTTATAATTCATCTTTTATGAAGGAATAATTCTTTAATTATGTTTATGGTGTTTGGTGTTATATGCATGGTTATTTGAGTCCACATCAGTAGAAAATTAGAGTTAAGAAGAGCAACTTAGTTGTATAATTAGGGATTACCATGACGGTGGGTGATGATTTAAAACTTGGTGACATTTTGATCCTACACCTAATGTGAAATCTTGTACAATTAATTGTGTTGTGTTAATATACATACATATGCAATGAGTTTTGACATACATTGGTGACATACTATTAAATAATTATAATGGTTGTGATGTAGGATATGTCTACACCAAATAAATCAATCTTAGATTTGGCCAACATCAAAAATTTGAATGGGGATAACCATGATATGACATAGAAAAATACAATCTTCCTTAAAGAAAACTGATGCCTTTTTGATGCAGTGAACTACATCATGACTAGACCTGAGAGAAAAAGTGTACAAGCACAAAAAGACTTCAAAACATATGATACATTGAAATGTAAAAATAGTTTGGCAAAGTCACAATGTTGTGCGCAATGCAAGTTAACATTGCGCCAGTTTGAATAGTACACTACTACCAAATATATGTGGCTAGCTTACAAGGATATGTTTGGAGGAACATCAGCTACTAAACTAAGAAACCTCGCTATTAATTTGATGCATATCATAAACAAGACCAAGATATTATGAGTCAACATCTTAGAGAAATGACTAACATGATTAGAAAGCTAAAGACTACAAGACAAACTCATATGAAAGAAAAACAAATTTAAGCAGTCATAATATCATTGCCGAATAGTTAGAAGCATATGAAAATTAATATGACATATAACGAGATTATCAATACTTCTGATGACTTATTCGACACCTATTACTAGATTATGAATGTCAGGAAGCTACCAAATCCAGTGATCATACCTTCACATGACTAAAGTTCAAAGATGACTCCCAATCATAAAATAAAAAAGGGTGATGGTCCTAGGTAGTTTTTAAGAATAAATATGAAAAAAACAAAATAAGAAAAAACAAGATGAAAAACAAAGACGTTGTGGGAAGTGCAGTGGCCAAAAGGCAAGAATAAGGCAAAATGCTTCAATTGTGGGAAGCTTCGCAACTTCACTTGGGAGATTCAAGAGCAACTGGCATGTGATGCATGATCATAGTGTCTTCATCAAGTATTGAAAGTTCACAATGGGGAAAAGGTAGTTATTCATAGGGAATAACAGCCATGTAAAAGTACGTGGGAACCATACTTGCAAATTAGTTTTGGTGAGTGAATGGGATCTATTTGTTACATGATGTGCTTCACATCCCAAATATTCGATGAAATTTAATCTTTGTTTCTTCTTTGATAACATTTGACTATGTACTTATTTTGAAAGACAATTATGTTGACATATTGTCTGCAAACTTAGTTATTTGTTCTATGTGTTAATGGCCAGTTTTTTGTTTTAAATACCAATTCAAATTCCTGATATGTGAGCCATGAATGTTTTCATGTGCATGTTAGTGTAGATGCATATATATGATATGCTTTCTTGAGGTATTGGTAAAAAAAGAATGAGTTGACTCGCTCATGAGGGTTACTAGGGTTCCTTTCAAATATTGATGTTAATTCATTCTGATATGTGTAGACCAATGAGCATAACATCTAGACATGGTGCATCATATTTCATTTTATTGATGACTACAATTGATATTATTATGTGTACTTGATGTCCCACAAGTCTAAAACACTAGATTGATTTGGATGCATCATACACTTCATTGAGAACCAACTTGATCAAATTATCAAAGCCCTTCGAATAAATTGAAGTAGGAATTTTGTCCGAATAAGGAATTTTGTGATAAAAGAAACAAAGATAGACAAAGTCATAGCTCCTCTCTCCCACACACTACAAGAAAATGATATTATTGAAAGAAAAAATCGAAATTGATGGTTATGATCATGTCTATGATGGTGCAAGCATAGTTACCAATTTCTTTTTAAGGTGACTGTTAGATTATTAACCATGTACCTACAAAATCTATCTCATTAACTCCATATGAATTATAGACAAGCAGGTGACCCCTGACTTTAGCCATTTAGGATCCTTGGAGTTTGCATCATATATTCATAATATTTTTCACCAATATGGTACACAAGGATCAAGTGAAAAAAAATGTATCTTCATTTGATATTGTAAACACTCCAAGTGTTATAGCTTCTTAGGAGAAAATGCAGACATGAGTGTGACCAAGATAGAATTTAGGGATGCTACATTCTTAAAAAATTATTTATCTAAGAACGGATATATAGACATAGATGTTCAATTATATGAGTTGGATGACTCATAACATAAAAGACAAACATTCGAGAGATTGTGATACAAGATGTATTGTCTCAATTGGTTCACAATAATGGGAGTGAATCGTACGAGAGTCAAAGCCTAAATGTGGTGTCTTATCAAAGCACAAGGAAATGGATGCCATGTTGTAGATTTGAGATAGAATGTGAAGCTATGATAGCAGCACCTATGGACATTGATGTCCCAAAGTATGTGTGAAATGGTCTTTCTTGTTTTAAAAATGAAGAATAAAAGAAAACAATGAAAGACGATGTGAGATCCATGAGAATCAACAAAGTTTGGAAATTTGTTCTTCCTCCATAGAGGAAGACTATAGGTAACAAATTTGTTCTTACTATTAAAAGGAATGTATAGATAGATTTAAGGCTCTGATTGTTGCAAAAGCATACACACAGAAGGAAATGCATGGACTTTGATGAGACATCTTCTCTAGTTGTCAACATGATTTATGCTCACCTTATACAAGGTTTTATATATAAACTTAGTCACATGGATGTAAAGACAGTATCCTTAACGAAAAAATTAAACAAGAAAAGTTGCATGAAATAACTTAAAGGGTTTGTTGCAAAGGGTGCAGAGCACATAGTTTGCAAGTTTAAAAGGTCCATTTATGAGATTAAACAATCATCTAGACAATAGTACATAAAATTTTATGAGATTGACATATCTAACAACATGATTGATGCAAACCACTCTGTATATGTGAAATGACAAAATGAAATTTTTTTTCCTATATATCGATGGCATACTATTGTTTGGTAATGATATGAAGTTAATCAAGTCAATCAAGGACTGGTTGTATACTCATTTTGAGATGAAGGACATGGGTGAAACAACATTTATAGTGTGTATAAAAATTAAGAAATATTGCTCCAAAAGACTTCTTACTCTTTCATAGGAGTCATATATTAAGGTCTTGAAGTGATTCAATATGCAAAACTGCAAGGTAGTAGATACTCTTCATGGATAAGGGAGATAGTCTATTAACCAAGACACCAAAAGAAAAAATGCAAATGTCATGTACCCTATTCAAATGTAATCGGTAGCTAAATGTACCTAACAATGTATGCATGACCTGACATATGCCATGCATTCGGGATGGTCAATTGGTATCAATCAAACCCTGGTAGGCTCATTGAAAGACTATTAAGAGGTTCATGTTGTGCTTAAAAGGCACCAAAAATTTTGTGTTGGGTTGTCACATGGTGAGTTGCGGCTTAAGGGTTACACATATGCTGATAGGAGAAGAGACCCTTATGAACGCAAATCCACACCTGGGTATGTGTTTCTCCTCAATCATGGTGCGGTATTGTAGTGTCGCAAGAAACTGAAAAGTGTAGCCCTATCTACCATGGAAGTTGATAGTTGGGTCCATGGCAATGGAAGAGGGTGTTTGGTTGAGAATATTTTTCAAGCATCTTGATATTGTCTTATAAGCAAGTGCTTCGATTGACATTTATTTTGATAACTAGGCCAGATTGCATTTGCAAATGACCTTAAATTTTTTTGTAAAACCGAACATATCAACACTAGATGTAAGTACCTGTTGAATGTAGTATATAAGGAAAAAATGTTGCTGAGTTACATTTATTTTCATCGGATCACTATTGATGCATTTAAAAGCATGTCCTGTCTATGGGAAATAGAATGCAACCTTTTTTTGAAGTATGAAAATCTTATAACTGAATTCTTGTATGTTGTATATCTATGTCTTAGTATGCAGCCAAGTCTAGATCATTTTCTCACACAAACAAATCACCTCAGGTGCTGAGTGTCAAACGAGTTGTGATGAAGTGACCAAGACCTAGGAATGCTTTGGAAAGTAATACAATTTTTGTTGATCCCATGTGTTAGTGAACCAAAATGAACTAAGTGAAGATTTATATCAAATGATGACATTTCCTCAAATGATTAGATCAAGATGAAGTGTTATACTATAAAATTCAAAGATTAACATGATCTTTCAAGATTATGTAGACATGGTAACCAGATTTGCTAGCTCATACCTTGACTGGACTAAGAGGGACATCTTTTGAGAACACTAATTAATTCTTTAGGAGAAGTTGTATTTTTGGTGATCTGTATGGTAAAGTAAATTACTTGCAGTGCTTGCATACACTTATTGAATATGATTTGATATACATAGTACCGGAGAGATACCACGTGTGTTGCATTGATAAATAAGTCAACTGAAATGGGGAATGAAGAATTATTCTTACTTTTTCATTATGTATGTGAGTCCTTGAAGATATAGGATTTCAAATAATATATTTAGCTTTGTTGCCCTTATGGACTTGGACTACATTCAAATATGATAAATTAGCGTTGCTACTTTAGTATGTCAGCTAAGACCATGAGTGATTAGGCTGAATGGGGCATATTTGGGAAAGTGGCTGGTACAAATTTGATGAAAATATGTAGGGAGGAATATCATTTATCACTACATTAGTGTTCATATTTATTGCCAACAAAGTTGAATCGTCAAATGGAAAGGCTTGTTTCAATAGTAAATATTATGAGGTCTCGGTCTAATACATTTAGCATTAGCAAGTGCTAAGGGATTGAGTGTGTTGAGACTCGTGTAAGTGAATTTTGATTTATCGCACAACAAGCTATACTTGGGCAATTGATTGCACAAATTTTTTTTCTTGTAGGTGAGATCGTTGTGTTACACTAACCGGTACACAGTTGGTCAGTTTTTGTCCATGCTCGTAGGTTGCACAATCCTATCGTCAGTATGTTGAATGAAAATGCATACCTAAACCACTTGAGAAGTGCTCGTCTCCTTTCCCATCATGTGCGAGTGTATGAATGTTGGAACTTTGGGTCTGAATCTGCCACGGCAGGACGGATCTATGTGATTGGTGCGGCTAAGCACCACTGTTCACAATAATGGAAGTTGCCCTCTTCAATCCAATGGAAAATGGAAAGTTAAGATATAATGGGTAATGAAGAGCAAATGATGGGTATGGCAACAGACACAAGAATAAACACAAAATGATCCTCACTATATGAGCGGAGTTCTTTTTGTGGATTGCATATCCATATGGCACCGCAGCAAGGATTGTGGTAGCAAGGTGTTCTCCGGATCATGAGAGAATCGTCTCCATGAGTCACTAGAGCCCATCATCGTTCCCCTTTCTTCCGCTGAAAATCGAAGGTAACCAAACTGAACTGACCTTTTTGGATGGATAGTGAATCTTGGTGTCCATCAATATCTATCTCGAAAAATTGACTTCTTATAGATCCTCTTTTTTTTCTTTCATATGGAATGATACCTGCCTTTTCTGCTTTTATCCATAGTTGATTGCTGCGTGCATGGGCATAAGGATGATGGCTGTTAACCTCAAGTGTCCTTTTTGTAATTAACGTGCATAATAAAGATCAGTAGAAACTAATCTCCAAAACTGGATGCATGAGGCATGAATTATTCCAAATATGAACGTATGGCAAGGATCATTTTGCTTCTTGAGAGAAAGCGAAGTGATCAATTAGAAAAAAGCAGTAAATTCGGCTAATTGGAAGCACTCCTGAAAGCGAAGCTGCATGCAACCAAAGCTACTCATAGCGTCTGACGTACCGTGAAGGCAGTGCTTACATGTTGAGCATTATTATTTCAAGAAGGAATATTAGTCAACTACGATTAGCGACAAGTTCCATTCAAAGAAGGAGCGTGATACATTCAGGACCACGATGAACTTGAAGATTCAGACTTGGCCGATGGGATGCATCAGGCAAGCTACTGGATTTTGGTTCATAATGCGTTGAACTCCACCTTGCTGCTATCTACGTCCTGGATCGATCCATCTCTCCACTGCCAGCCACGACAAGCTGCCGTGGTCAACCACCAATTACAGCCACACCCCATGTCTGCTTCTCCAACATCTATTTGCTGGTGCTTCATCATGTGCTCCAAATTCGTAAACGTGTCAAATCAGGTATAGTTGCCCACAATAAGGGGCGGAGCCAAGGCGGGCCCGTAGGGGCCTCGCCCCCTCAATTTTTTTTTATAAATTTACATGTAAATTTTAAAAAAAATTATTTGTCTTATATAAAAATTTTGAAAATAACATTTTGACCTCTATCAAAATTTAAAAACTTTAATTCGGCTTTCCTCATAGAAATATTCTGGCTTCACCCCTGCCCACATCAGTGGTTTATGTTAAGTCTTCTCTAACGGCCACTATTTATCTCAGCATTTAATATATAAGTAGCACCAAATATTTTTTTTAATTAATGACGAAATATTTCATGAATTTTAATTAATGACGAAATATTTCATGAATGCTGAGCGGATATGTAAAATTTTCCCAAAGAAATCCCCTGCCCACAACAGTGGTTTATGTTAAGTCTTCTCTGACAGCCACTACTTGTAACATATTTCAGCATTTAATATTTAATTAGCACGAAATATTTTTTTCGATTAACGACGAAATATTTCATGCTGCTGAGCGGATATGTAAAATTTTCCCAAAGAAATCGGTGCTCACAGCTCCTACTGAATTTCTGGAAGTCATACAATGTCTCTTAATTATGATGAAACAGTTTTTCATGATCAGAAATATATTTTGATGTTTGCAGTTGAAAGTTTTCACTAAAAGTACACCCAGAAGACTTTCAACAGCCCATTAAACACTGCCTGTAAATATATATAATGACGTATTAATGCCACACCTTATAACCCGGTTTCCTGATCAATTCCGATGAATAATGAACAATATTCTTGGTTAAAAGATATGTATATATCTACAATTGTTAAGCAAAAAAAAAATTAAAATAAATTATACCATGTAGAGTCATAACTTTGGAAATTGATTTAATGTCTAGGCTGACTGTTCACCATATCATGGACTTTTCTTCGGAACATAACTTTATGCATATATAGGAATATCATATCATTGTGTTTGGTCCAACTATGAAATTTGAGATCATGCTAGAAGGATTGCGCAGCATATCATGAGCAAACATAAATTCTAATTAAGGTTACTTTTCTTCTTAATAAAATTTTATGCATACATTGGTGTATGAGATCAATGAGTTTGGTCCTATACCATTGAAATTTGAGATCATGCAGTAGTCGGCCCATCACTTATTATCACGATAGTTGACCTTAAATCCTTTGACATTATAGACAACATTACATGCTCAAAATTTCCATTAGTTCGTTCTCTCATGCTTTCTTTAAAAAAAAAAAAAAAACCTAAAAACCCTATAGTGCTTGCCATTAATTATTAGTAGTTTATAGGGATCTCATAGATGTATCGGTGTTGTTCATGGACACTAGGATTGAACTCGATGGCGCTAAGCTGTGGAAGACGTTAATTAATTAGTTGTTCACAATATGCCCAATGTTCATCACTGAATTGGGAACAATAATAATAATAATAATAAAACTTTAGATTCACATCTCAGATTCTTTTGAGAGAGAGAGAGAGGGAGAGAGAGAGATAGATTAATCATTAGCTTTTGTAGCCTTGAATTAGGCATGTTTTTATAAGTTCCGTACCCATATTTGAGTTTGAATCTAAATTGAATGTGGGAACCTAGTTTTTGTACAGTAACGGGAGCACACGTTGATGTGGGCAGTTGCCCACACAAATTGTCTTCTTGGCATGATGATGCCTCCTTACCTTCTACTAACTTACATATGCGTACCCCTTATGGTTTAAATTAATTAAAAACTAGTGCTCCTTCACTAAAAATTTTTGGCACCGCCATTGTTTTCATGGATGTTCATTTTTTAATCTAATATGATAGTTATGGTACTCATACTAACATTAACAGACTAAATCAGAGATCAATCTGGCAAGATATAAGGCCACGGACTGCCGTCTCCTTTAATTTCGTGCCTTCGGTTGATTAGAAGGGAAAATTAAAGTGCACAAAGCTCACTTTTTTTCATGCCCGAAGTGGCAGAGCTACATATAGACTGGTGTGGGTTAGCCTTTTAATTTTTCTTCATTTTTATATTAAGGTTTTGTAATATTTACTTTGTTATATATGTAAGTGCCCCCTCTAAAAATATGTAAACTAGTGCCCCCTCCAAAAAAAATTTCTAGCCGCTAGTGGCCGGAGGTGAACAAACCGCTTGCGCACTGTTGCCGGAAAATTTAATTCCAGCGCACTAGTGCAGCACCTTATTAGTGCATGCATCACAGGACGCAATCTGTCTTCTAATTATAGATGAGTTGGTAAGTTAGACGTTATATATATATATAGAGTTGCAGTTCTTTAGTTGTTCCTTTTAATTACTTGTTTCGCTTGCTTATTGTTTCGGTTTTTGCGTTGTTATGTTGCAACTTTAGTCACAAAAAAGGTTCTTGTATTTTAAACGGCAAAGTTTTTGTTGTGAAGTAAAAAAAAAAAAGGAAAAATATAATAATTTTTGAAAAAAAATCTAAAAATTAGGGGAAAATAAAATGAGAGAGAAACTAATAGCATAACCATCAAAAAATAAATAAATAAACAACAAATACAAATTAGACAAAATAAAAACAAGCAGTTTGCCATTAAAAAAAGTGAAAAAAAATGCATAAAATGAAATCGACAATACGCGTTTGCAATTTTTGTGCAGCTTTTTTTATTTTGCGTTTTTTAAACGTTTTAAATGATTGACTTATTTAACGCGTTTTTGTATGCGTTTTCTGCAAATATATATATATATATATATATATATATGCATTTTTTGTGATTATGCTCCACAAGGCAACAAATCATGGCATTGTATGTGAAGAGAGAGGAGCACAGAAAGCCCTGGAACTGTGGACGAGACTAGAAAGAAAATATTGCTAGTCTGTCGCGTAGGATTGGGATTTCCTTTGCCTTTGTTTCAATATAGAGCTTTTGGCCTTTATTTTCTGTTGTATTAGACAATTTAATTCATTTTAACTTCGTAACAGGTCCCTTGGGTTCTTTGTGTTTTCTGTCTATATATTTTTTTATGGGTAATAAAAGGTTGTGATTTTGTTGGAAAGTTAGAATGTAAGTTCATTGATTCGATGCACGCTATTCATTATATTTCGATTCATGAAAATATAGTGAATGGAGTATTATATATTTTTAAGCCCATTGACGAAAAATATAGACCGGTAACCAGCATATGTAGACCAGTCTGTTGTGACTGGTGGAGTCGTCGCGTGGCCTTTGCGTATCGGCATATACATGCAAAGAATGCTTAGCTATAAAGCTGTTCATGCAGTTGCTTTTCCGTCTCTTTATAGATGATCACAACCAAAATTGCGTGGTCTGTATTAATTTCTTGATCAGATGAAAACGAGCAGAGGATGTCGAGACTCTTTGTAGCAGTCTGATCCTCCTTCTACTCTTCTTCTTCTACCAGAAATAACCATATATTCTTGTCACTTGCATGTTTTGTTGTTCATTCATGTTTTTTAATTTTTTGATATACAATTTATGCACCAATCAATATATATATATATATATATATATATATATATATATATATATATATATATATATATATATAAATGATAATACTGGCTTGTTTGAAATCCAAAGACATCAAATCTAAACCATATGATTCTAGTTCGGGCACCTAAATCTCTCCTCTCTCCCTCCTTTCCTATCCCTCTCCATTAACCCATCTTTCGTTCTCTTTTTTACCTCTATCTGTCGTGGGTAGAAGCCCTCTACCCACTATGACTATGAGAAGAGGGATGAGGGAAACCCAGCTTCTCACAGTGCCAGCCACGGTTAAGGGGGAGACGCAGGAGCTGCTTCTGCCTCTACCACTACCCACAATGGGTAGAGCATGGGAGAAGAACCCCGGCAGCTCCCACCTGACGTCGCCGGTGGGCCGGTCGGGTTGCATCGATATATATTTGTGTATTTTCTTTCATTTTAAATATGTAAATTGAATTTATGTGATTAGAATTCTGGATAATATTGCACACATGTCGTTTGCTTGTTGGACAGTCTTTTTTGGACCTCGTCATTTTATGGCTTACATTTTGCCTATAAATTTAAAAAAAAAAAGAAAAGAAAAGAAAAAGACAACCTTTTGTATGAATTTTTCTAATAAGGGCCACGCTTTTATGGAACCCATCAATTAAGGGTCGGAATCTAATTCTGTTAACCCTAGAAACAAAAAAACAAAAAACTGCATTGTTCATTTGTTCTTTATCAAATATTACTCCTCTTCACACAATCACGCTCTTACTATTTTAGCCTATGATTTCCTTTCTCAAGTTAAGCTTACTTCAAACCTTTTACTCGATACCTTTAATTAAAAGTGCTCCTCTTATGAAAAAATATTGCAAATGGAGGGAGGCATGTTTGTTTGAAGCCACAAGGAAAGGGAACTTGCTCTTAAGTAGATGATGAGTTAAGTTGATCAACCTATATATATATATATATATATATATATATATACACCTTATTTTCATGTTTTCTGTCATCACTAGCTGACTCTAAAGTTATATATATAATGTGTGTCCTTGTAAATAAAACTGTTTTCTTTAATTTCACGTTCCAAAGTTGGTGGGGTTTCGTTTCTTACAAGTTTAATTTCCTTGCATGTTTTGGGTTTCTCTTTTTTCTGAATTTGATTTATTAGTTCGGATCAAGTTTAAGACGCTTTTGTAGAGTTTCTGCGGTCTACGCAGTTGCCCACTGAAACTACTTTATGAGATTAAGTACGTTGAAGCCCAGTAGTGGGACGTCGAGTGGGCCAGATTATCCAATTCCCGACCCGAATCTTCCCAGATTATGCAGTACATATTCGGTAAGAAAGAAAAGGTAAGTAAGAACCAGAGTAGTTGTTGGATCTTGATTAATTTGTTTGCATTCCCTTCATTGAATCTCACACACTCAAATATCTGAAATCAGATTACATGCAAGTACATCTTGTATCACAGATTTTCCAGTGGAACCCGACTTAATTATCTGAGTTTGCATTAACAAATTAGTGTTGGATCAGTGACGCAGTGATGGAACAGATCAGACCCGTTCAAATATTCATATGTCATGTGAATTATTATTACTATATTTGTTAGAAAATCACATTTGCAATTTTAAAAACCACAATTTGGAAAATATTTTATAGCTGCTAATTGATTCTAAGGGTGGGCATCCGGCCAGGCCGGGCCGGCCCGTTGCCCAGGCCTAATTGATTCCAACTATGTGCACAATTAGTAAAATAACATACAAAGTATGCCTAGGCTTTTGGTTGTTATTAATATAATTTCAGTATACTTTTGGTGGATGTAAAACATTCAAACCCACCTTAGACGCCTAGCTGTCTGCTAATAAAAATGCTAATATCAAGTAATTTTCTTAAAAAAATTATTAATATCTGCACAGTAGATGTGAACTCAAAAACAGATTCCATGGCAATCTATAAATGTAGAGTTCCACTACAGCTAATTAAAGATTAATACATTTTATCATTCCATATTTGAAATACATGTACTTGATGTGGCATGTCTTTAGTGATGTGGCAAAAGGTCCAGGTAAAATCTATAGTTCATCAAACTAAAGATCTTGGATCAAACTTAAGATCTACTCTTAAGATTCTTATTTAAATTCTTAAGATCAAATTTAAGATCGAAGGGAGGTGGACCTCATCTTAAATTCACAATTCTGAAATCTTGGAGACCTGAAATCTGAGGTTACTCTAATGCTGCTGGGGCGGTTCCCCGCCAGTAGTTGATGGGACCGACCAACACATGGCGGCATTACTACTGGCTAGCTAGAGCAGGGCAGTAGCTAGTTAGGTCTCCTCTCTTATTCTTGCCCAATAAGTTCAGTTGGGGACCAGTGCTCATCTTCAATTCCATTCTCAGTCTTTTTCCTCTATAAAATGTAAATGAGATGGGATGGTTTGAAGCAGCTGCTGTTGCAGTAGGATTTCGATTGCACGTTTTCATTCGTGGCTGCAGTTTTTCATGTAGTCAAACAGAAAGGAACAGCACCAACAGCTAGCTGGCCAGCCTCATTACTAACATCGCCTCCCGACGAGGGCATTAATGTCGTTTCAGCAACTCAGGCAGGGTATCAGGCGACTTTTTATCCCCTTTTTTTAATATTATTGAAGAAAAAAATACTACTTCCTCTGTTATATATATTGGACCCTCTTATTCATTCTGAGAGAACAGCTCTCCCATCGTGAGGAGAAACGACGATACTCTGTCGAGATCTCTCTCTCTCCAAGATGGTATTCTTTCTTCCCTCCTCTCTCCATTTCAATCCATTTCTTTTCTTCTTAAAACCTCTTTCTTTTTCCAACTTATTGCTTAACCATGCAGTACTCTACTGATCTGTTCCAGCATTAGAAACAGGCAAAAGAACGTGCACTTTTTTTTTTTTTTTCTGTTGCAGAATTTTATCAGTTGGTTTGAGCATTCTTCTCTACCATTGCTGTCTCCATCAATTTCCTTTCGCTGTTCTTCTTCTTCTTTGCATTTTGATTCCATGCTTTCTATCTTTGTTCTCCTGTCTTAGTTGGCCGAGGCGATGGTCTCAGGTTAGGTGGTGCTTGGCTTTGACAGCCCTGCACATAACAGACAGAAAGTGATGCTTTTTTCTGCAACATACCATGGTGGCCCTGAGCCAAGTCATGCTTTGGCCATCGGAAAGAGAGAGAGGGAGAGAGAGAACGATATGAAAAAAGAAATGGATGGTGGTCCTGCCTTCGCCAGACGTCGGCCTTTCTGGCTTACCATCTCTTTTCTGCGGGGTTGCAGGTGCAGTATCGGGTGGAGGAGGAAGGGAATATTAACAATGAGATGGAGGGGATTCCGGCGGAGCCCATCTTGACTGCGCCGATGACACTCGAGGGCGACAGCGACAACGCCAGCAGCCACAAGGCGCCGGGCATCGTGCCCAAGGTCATCAGCCTCTTCAAGTCTGTGCGCCCTGGCTCCGATCTCACCAAGTTCCAGGTCTCCCCTTCCCATAAAACGCGCGCCCCCTGTTTTCCCTTTCTTCTCGTTTTAATGTTATTAAATATTCTCGTTCGTTCTACATCTAACTGTGAATTGGTCCCGTTTTTGCATGCATGCACCTTCCCACAAGGGGGCCGATGTGTGCATTGCATCGGCAATTGCCCATACAAACTAATAACAAAATATTTTATTTTTATATTGATACTGATAATTACTTTTCTCTTTTATGTATTGCCACTTCTTAAAAATTTAAAATTTAACAACTACAGACAGATAAAACTCTACTCCTGCCAACAACTACAATCTCTTACTCTCTCTCTTGTCATGCCATCTCTCTCTCTCCCTTGCCATTTTCTTAATTATATTCAAGAGGAAATCCACCCCTCTAGTGACAGCCCAAGCTCTCTTTCTTCCCCTGCCCCAAGGTTAAAGGGCACGCCAACGCCTCATTTAAAGCTCGCCCTACAAGCCAACTAGTTTCCTCTCCTTTCATATAAAACTTGAACTAGAGACCTTTCATATAAAACTTGAACTAGAGACCTGCTGCCCACCAAATGCCTGCCAACTAGTGCATCTTTTTCCTCTCCATTAATATGAAAGCTATAAATGTTCATATCACTTGAACTAGCTATTTGCTGCCTGCAATTATTGACCCAAAATCTATGCGCCAACACCCATTGGAACACCGAGTCTAATCACTTTTAGACAAATGTCAGTTGCCTTTTCATCCCATGTCAGACTTCTGGAATTCATTAAAAAGAGTCTAAAATAAAAAATGGCCAAATATGCTAGTCATCACTATGAAAGAAGTAAACCACCAAGAATTTGAGCAAATTGCTACCCCAACAAACTTTCAACTCCTTATATATATATTATATATATATGGCAAATATTCTTTGCTTGCAAAATTATTCTTTTTATCTTATTATTCTATTCCCTATTTATATTCCTGCTTCTATTATATTCATATTCCAACCCTATCCGTTTGAACACTTTATCTTTCATTCATCCAATAGATTCTCATACAGAGATGCTTCTTCAAGATTTTTCTACCGTTTCTCGCCATCTGAAGAATGGCATCATTTTCTTGGGATTGGGCTTAATTAATTTTGGAGGCCCTGAAATAAAGCAGGTGTCCCAGCTGATTAAGGCTCCTCACCTCTTCTTGAAGGCTGAACGGCGTTCACCAAACATGGCCTTAGCTTATTTAATTTCCTGTTAGCTGCCTATGACAGTTCAGTAGTTATAATTTGCTTGATTTTGCAGTTCCAGTTTTAAACACATACTTGACACAATAGCCACAAATATTGTTCTTGTGCGAGGTTTTGTAATCGTATGGGTATAAAACTCCAAACTTATTTTTGACAGAAAAAAAAAAGAAAAAGTTTAGGCAAATTTTAAAGCAATTAACCTTTTGGGCAGAAAAAGAAAAGTGACCAAAATATTAAACATAAAAAGAAAAAATGTGAAAGAAAAATGTGGTAACTAAAAACTGAAAAAAACGATAAAATGTCAAAACATGAAACATGAACCAAAAAAAAAAAACCGAATAAAATGCATTTTTTTCATTTTTGATATTTTTAGAAAAAGCATTTTTTCACATTTTATTCGACTGACCAGTTTTTATGTGCTTTTTTTTTTTTATGATACACATAATCTGTGGCTATGCTTTGGAACTAAAACCAGACCATCTAATTCATCAACAAATAAAATATCACATGGATGGAATGACCGTCTGTGAAGAGCTGAAGTCGGCTAGTGGCTGTCCGACGATTGCGTTGGCCCGACATCTTTAGAACCTGGCCATAGATTACAGTAAGAATGTCCAAAAATTGTACTATCAATTAGAAAATCCTTATAAGAAGCTGACGTATGGATCAGATTATATAAAATCTAAGTTGTAGTATTGATTTGAACTCTTACGAAACCTGATTCACATGATCAGATATTGTCGATTTTTCTTTCAATATACTCTTGAGGAACAGTCATTTTCTAGCCGAAATGGCCAGATAGCAACCGAGCGGCCAGTCATTGGACAACCCAATCAGACACAGACACACATGAGAATGAGAGAAAGAGAGAGATGCGTTGACCCACTCATGCTCTAGGAGTGGGATGAGTACCAGATGCTATATATGTAATGGTCTTTTATTGAAAACCAATTACGCCGATGCGGTCTGCACATTTAATACAAATCGACCTCCAGGAGAAACATGTTTTTTGGACATGTAAATTGAGTTCTAAAAGCTAATTGAAGAATAAATCATACCATGATTTTAAGATAAATATTATCTAAAGTTATTCCAAATATATTTCGTGATATATATTTGAGCAAAGATCGTAAATTGTAGTAAAGAATGAATTAAAATTGTTTGAAATGAGCGGGCTGCAAATTGGTTAATTAACGTGTTGAACACGTATATATATATATATATATGAGGAATTTTTTGCTAAGCAGCGCATTGGATGAAGCAGCTGCCTTATTATTATTATTATTTCGTATGAGCATGTGGGCTGCATGTGTGTAGTGCACCTAGCTGATATATGCACCAAAAACTAGAAGGGGGAAATTAGGGTATTTTGGGGATTTTAAAAAAGGTTTTCTTTTTTTTTCACTTTTTAACTTTTTCACCACTTTTTTTGTCTATTATTGTAGAAGAATAGGAGAGTATTCTGGTCATTATACTATTAGTCATTATACTATTCGGTAAACAATTTTTTGTACACCAAGCGATACATATAACCAGCTTCACATACCACAATACATTGGTACCTCTTTTCTTTTTCCCATTGTAGGGCAGTTTTTCCCCATCATGGGCAACTTCCTATTTAGAAAAACTTCAACTATATACCAGAGGGAGGTCAAATGGATTTGTGCAACCCACTAATCACCTTTTCATTTGAATATTGAGATTGTGGAAATGTGCCAAAAACTGTTTCTGATTGCATC
This sequence comes from Nymphaea colorata, assembly GCF_008831285.2. Taxonomy (NCBI): domain Eukaryota; kingdom Viridiplantae; phylum Streptophyta; class Magnoliopsida; order Nymphaeales; family Nymphaeaceae; genus Nymphaea; species Nymphaea colorata. The sequence continues at coordinate 27,276,537 of NC_045139.1, read as the reverse complement.
CTAAACTAATTAGACTTAAAAGGACTTTAGAGCTGACTGGCGACCAAGTTAGCTGCCAAAATGTTTGGTTAATTGAAAATTTCTGTCTATAATTTAATGATGGTAGTTTAGGGGCATTGAATCCGATGCAACGCGTCTTCAACCCATTGTTGGTTACTCCAATGTTCAACTTATAACTAAAAGGATCTAATTAGCTGCAGGAAAATAATCCTATATACCATGAATTTCAGTAACACTAACCATTTTGCATGTTGAAAACGAAACGGCGAGCAGCTTCCTCCAACATTCAACATGCCAAAGTCTCAGCTTCAATCCTATGGTGAATGTGTTTATTCCATTGGAGAAGATCTGCTGGGCAGGTGCGCCGAGGGGAAGAGCAGCTTAGAGAGATTCAATGCAGCAGTTGCTTGGTGCATCTCCACAACTAGGCCGGTTGCCTTTGGCATGGCTCCTTTCAACCCCATTCTTGGAGAAACGCATCATGTTTCCATGGGAAGCCTCAATGTCTTGCTTGAGCAGGTTAGTGCATCTTGGCCATTCCTTTTCCAACTAATCTTAACAAGGTTTTATCAGTCTAACGACTTCATTTTGGACGTGGATGCCGGCCAAGAATTTCATTATATGACTTCGCCAGTTAATTCTCATCAAGTTTCTCTTTTGGCTGCTTTTGAAGTCTGTTATAATGAGTATTTTCGCACAAAACATGAAGTATGATGGAATCAGCGGTGGAGCCATATGTGTGTGTGTGTGCGTATTTTTGTGTGTGTGTATATATATATATATATATATATATTACTTGTACTATTTGGGCCCCTTCACCGGAATTTCTGTCTAAATCCGCCCGTGGATGGGATTGCTTATGAAGGAAACCCCAGGAATTAAGCTAAACTCGTCTCTTTTGTATTATTTACAATTTAGGGGCTGTTTGGCAATAGGATTAATTTGTTATGGTTCTATGAATTTGTCCCAAAGACTGAAGCAGATTCATGAAACACTGTATTATAATTTCATGAATTTACCACAATCTTTGGGTAGACAGTAACGGACCATTACCCTTGTCAAATTAGATTCCACTAGTGGATTTTAAAGCCATTATAAAATTTTTCCAGCTGACGATATAATTAAGAAACATACTCTAGGTTTTTTGTGCATGGATATCATATCTATATGGTTTCAAGATGTAAACTTCACATACAAGTACATATACAGAACTGGAATTGCTGTACATGTATATACACATCTACTGCTCTGCATGTGTGCATGAACTCGCATTGTTTGGCCGGGCTTGTATGCATGTGTCGGACAAAGATAGAGAGACTTGTTGCTGTGATTAGATAACATGACTAATAGACTAGATGGATGTCTATGCTTTTCTTTGAACAGATTATAATGAAAATATGGGCCTTCGTATGGTTTAAAATAAATTAAATGAGGACCCATGTTTGAGATTTCCATTAGGCAACTTAGTATCGGTCGATGTTTGCTTCTTATGCAGACCAACAATATCTTTCATTCACATCCATGGCAAAATTTTTCACGTCTTTCCAAAAGGTAATTAGACCGGTCAACCACTGTTAGCTAGCCAAAATTCTTTCTGCCTTTCAAAATGTCACGAGAGAAGATGAAATGTAGCTACGGATAAGCAAAGAAGAGAACACCAGACAACTATCGTGCGCTAGGTAGAGAATGGCTACTTTTAGATGGGAACAAATTCAGGCTGAGTGGCTCACACATTCATGGGTTCAGTACTGCTGCTCAGAGTCCACGAATGGTTCCTTTCACAGCGACAGTGTGTATCTTCTTTCCATGTTCTGGTATATATGTAGCGTTTGTCCCTAGAATTAGACAGTTGATTCATGCATACTAGAGTTGAGAAATAGATTTTAAAAGACAAAAATATATCAGATGCCCAACTGAATTTAACTTAGTCGGATTATCACAGAAGAGGAACTAGGACAAGAACAATAATCAGATTGGGTTTCAATATAAGTCTACCACATAAACCTAGACATAGTTTACATCTGACAGGTTCGAATCCGAGTAACGGTTAGGTCCTTCGTCAAACCAGTCCTGACACCCTGTCGGTAATTTAGCATTCTCTGCTTTTTGCTTAATTCAGCCGGGAGAGGAAGGCAGATGAATTTACATTAATTTCTCGAATTGCACCTGTCGGTGACAGTCCTACTTAATAATTTGCAACCTAAGTGATGACTATGAAGAGAGAAAGAGAGAGAGAGAGAGAGAGAGAGAGAGTTCTATTGGACCTCCACAGAATGTTAACGAGGTCTATTTCATCATTAACCTTGCGCATCTTAGGAGTGTGATTTGCAGTAACATAAATGTGGCTTTGTGGAGAATCTAAAATTCATAGGTCTATAACCTGCGAATATAAGAGATGGGATGCTTAAAACTTTTTTTTTTTTCTCCTTTGTGCTTGAAATGACAGGTATCCCATCACCCACCTGTGTCAGCTCTTCATGCAACAGATGAGGGTAGGGGCATTGAATTGATTTGGTGCCACACTCCTGTCCCAAGGTTCACTGGTATGTACCTACATAAATTATCAAGTAAAGTTTTCCTTTCTTGGTGCCACAAATGTGGAAAAAAGGACTCGGGAGAGGCATAAATATTTACTGTTCTTTGGCTTTTTTATCGAACTTTTCACATTACTCCTCCTGCAGTTATTTTCTAGAATTATCTTAATTTCTTTCCATATAAATTTTTCAAATTCATCCTCTTCGTTTTTGGTGATTGAGCACATCCATTCTTGTGGCAATCACTAGTGAACTTTTCCCCTAGTCATGTCTCAACCAAAGAAAACGCTCTCTCTCTCTCTCTCTCTCTCTCTCTGTGTGTGTGTGTGTGTGTGTGTGTGCATGGGGAACTGCACATTGAACATGAGCTTACAATTTTTTTCGCAATATTTACAGAATGATAATTGGTTGGAATTATAATGAAGATCATTTTTACCGTTGAAATGGGTAGAAAATCTCAAAATTTTGTCTTCCTTCTCTTCTTTTTTTTTCCTTCTGCCAGGTGCAGCAGTAGAAGGTGTAATTCAGGGGTATAGGCAAATAAGGCTACAGAATTATGGTGAGAACTATGTGATGGGTTGTCCCAAACTCGTTATCAGATTCCTGCCCATTCCACTAGTTGAGTGGGTCGGAAACGTAACGGTCCGATGCACTGAGTCGGGCCTTGAGGCCATTCTGACCTACAAGGGACAGTCTATTCTTGGATTTGGAGGAAACAGAGTAATTAAAGGGAAGGTTTTTGATTCGTTGACAAAGACAACTTTATACGAGCTCGATGGTCATTGGGACAAGTAAGTCGCATCTTCCGCAGAAAGTCAGATTCGGAAATTGCATTCCTTAACATGCTTGAACTTCCATAAATTACATGCTGGTTAGAACAGTAAAAATTAGTAACTACACAGCACTTAAAAGTAAATTACCTTACACAAACATTACAACTCAAGAACCAAATTAAGTGAAGATTACTATTGTCTGTTTCAATTTGCTGCGGCTTGGGTGATGGCATTTGCAAAATTATCCTGATTTTACAGTCTGTACAGTCGGAACATGCATGCATGTGTGCTTAACTTCATTTGTAGCCAAAGTGATAAGCATGAAGGGCTAATCCACAAAAAGTGGAATTAGATTCACATCATTGGTTAAGTTGCATGATTTACCTGGTATCTGATACATTATCTTTACGAGACAGAACTTCTATGGCATGCTCAAACACCGAAGTGACTTTCTCTCCCATTTGTATAGCATGGACAGAGAAACTGCATATAGTTTGCAAATCAATCACATCAACAACAAACAGATATAAAACCATGTCTATAACCAAATATATATGCAGTTAAGAAGGCCTAGATAAATTACTTCAATTTACATGACTGAAAAGGGGGAGATAGTAGCTTGATTTTCCCTCTAAGCTGGACTTAGAAAACGCATTTGAAGGCTCCTCAATCTGTGGAACTCGAGTATGCTAAAAAATATGATCGATTTTTGTAAACCACCTTTCTTACTCTTCAGGACCAAGCTTGAGTGATAAGCATGAGGAGATGTTGCATGCAGCTGTTTTGTCTTGCATTCACATCATTGGCTAATCCTTCTACATTCAACTGCTGCATACTATCGAATTCAATTTCTCAGACACCAATCAGAAGATAATAGTTCCATATAATGAGTGCAAAATTTGTTTTTTTAACTCAAATTACTACTTTATTAGATATATTTTTTTTAACGAAAATGAATGTCTTCATAAACAACTTTTTGTGTCTACAGGGTGGTGACCAAGAAGGAAGTAGCAACTGGCAAAGTTTCTATTCTATACCATGCAAGGAAAGCATTAGCTGGACTCAGGACACCTGTACTGAAGGATAAAAAGGTACTAAAGCTCCCAACTAACTGAAAGACAATAATTTAAGAACCATACACATACCAAGAGTAAGTTATCTCCATGGTCTGACTGTATCTGCTGACCTTGTGTGAAATGGTTCAGTGATCCATCATAGATGAGACAGACACTGCCATGTCTCTGAATCAAGTGGTACCCCAGCTTGGATCTGGAATGTGATGACTGCTTGAAGATCAATATGGGACCAAAGTATTATTTCACCGATTGAAAAGCTTAGATTGTGATGGCTTCATATCCAAATCCAGATAATTTCACAGGAGTGGATTCAAAAACAGCTGCATGCATATTCAACTCTTTTGTAGTAATAATGATGCATCAAATTGCTGACTTATCCTACCAATCTGTGGTTCATTTTGAAACCAGTTTGATTCAGTCAAGTTTGCCACATCAAGCTTCAAAAACTTAGAGTTAGGCTTAAGTCCAAGTTCATTAGTTTTCATCTCTCTCTCTCTCTCTCTCTCTCTTAGAGGAGAAGCTAACTAATTTGCACCTGGATCATTTTTAAGCAGGGGCTTCTACCAAGCGAGTCATCCTTGGTCTGGGCTGAGGTGAGCAAAGCTATTCTGAACAATGATTGGGACAGTGCTAGGGAAGCCAAGAAGAGGATTGAAGAAAGAGAGAGAAAATTACAAAGAGAAAGAGCCTCCAACGGAATTTCATGGTCCCCCAGGTACTTCAGCCTGGTGAGAACCAAGGAGAATGGGTGGGAGTGCTCACCAAAGAAATCCTTAGTTCATGCAGCACCTATTGTAATTTGACTGTGATATAGAAAGTCCTACAGAAAAAGTGAAGATGTGATACTGTTCATTTTTTTGCATTGCCTTTGCAGATCAATGTTATATGACTTGTATAATAACATATAGGGGTCTCTCATTCTCTTGCTCGTTTTCAAATGTGCCAGTGTTTTCATTATGTCAGTAAGCCAACATACAAAAGGAATAAAAACATGAACTAGTATAGTTGGCACAGACAAGGCATCATGTACACTTGCGGGGGGCGCGTGGACAAAGTTAGTCAGCCGGAATAGGATGGCTTCTTGTTTCAGCTTTCCCCAATAGGAACAGAATGAATTTTTAGAGATTTGGATTCAAGACCTTCAGATCAAAAAGGTTAAGAGCTCAATGCCCAGAATGTTTCTTTTTGTCATAAACTGCTTAACCCAGCTTGCTTACTGATGGGAAAGGGAAAAACAGAGTCATGAAACATACAAGTGATCTCATCATTCCAGCATGTATGTGCCCTTGTCTGCCTTTTTTATCATCCTGTTTTGAAAGGCAGTTAAAATATATCTCCGCTCCACTGAGAAGCGAACACTTACACGAGGAGTATGAATAAATGGCGAGGACAGGATGCAGCTTGGAGCTGCCAAAGGCCTTGCTGCTGGAGATTGCAGTCTGCCGGGTAGTTAAAAGAGTCGGAAAGAGAGGTCATCCATGTTTGTAGTCAATAGAAATTGCCTACTCTTAACAACCAATTTGGGCTTTCCTATTTTGGCACTTAAGTGGCAATTCCTCTACTAAGCACTCAGTTGAAAACCCTGGATCAAATTGGTGTAGGAGGCCACTCTCACCATCAACAAAAGTAGAAAATATATTTCCTGAGGTACCTTATTTGACTTAGGGTGTTCTCGTATCTGAAGGGTCTTTTTCTTTATTTCCATTCAGGCAAAATGGCCTGCTTGGGCCACTTCCTTCTTTGTTTAGCTGCTGTCATTCTCCCCCTTGAGTAGTTGGGTGCATTCATATCGTGATTGACGATATTATTAGGTCATTTTTCGTGTGCTCTATTTGGCTTTGCATTGGCTGGGATGAAAGAGAAAACGAGGCACAGCCATGGATGCCCGTTCATACGTGCCTTGGGCTTATCGTTAGGTTAGGGCTGCACACGAGTCGAGTCAAACCCAAGCTTGTCCAACTCGAGATAGGCTCGAACTCTTTATAGCAAGCTCTAGCTCGAACTCAGCTTGTTTAACCCATTTAACTCGTTTAGGTATTAACTAAGTAAGCATTAACTTGTGTAACTTGTTTAACCCGTGTAAGCGTTTTAACTTGTGAAAATTTGTTTTTACCTTAAAACCAATGATTTGGTGAACTGGCTTTAACAATATTATGTAGAATACATGTGTGAGTTGAGCCGAGTATAAACGAGTCAGTTCCTGAAATTCGAATTCGAACTCAACTCTGTTTATCTTTTCGAGTATATTTGTAAGCTCAAACTCACAGCTCATTTATAATCGAATGAAGCACGAGCCGGGTTCTTTTTTTTTTTTTTTTTTTTTTTTTGAGCCAGTTCAAGTCGAGTTGCACAGCCCTACTTTTCGTTGCATCTCTCTCTCTCCCCCTATATATATATAGCTGATGAAACCATTAGTCCCTGTCAGATATCCATTTGAACGGTCCACCATGACATATTTTAATAAAATAATAAGACAGGGCCTCTTTCTTTCTTTCCTTTTTTATCCCATCACAGAGGAGGACCTTTTTTTTGTGGGATAATGAGGAAGGGGAGGCCATCACCTCCCCCACAACGGCACCCTGCCGACCCCCTTGCCTTCGGCGGATAGGTGGGAATGAGGCAGAAGTTAGGGGAGTGCCTCGGTGAAGAATGTTAGCCTCCCCGTGAGACTGGTTGAATGTTGGCCTCTTTCTCTCCCCCAACCCCACCCCAATTCTATCTCCCTCACACAGACACATTTTATATATATATATATATATAGTCAAACACACGTTTTTAAGAAATTTATTCATGTTTTATTGAGCAGCAAGTAGAATCGATAAGGCCACAGTAGTTGCAAATAAATCTTCCAAGTTGGAGGCATGGATTTCAACAATATTGTGATGACGGCTACTTGAGAGTTTTACACCAAAGGACGTGAGAATACTAACTGCTCAGGCTATATAACCCAAATACAAAATAAAGGATGGTGAGGTACATGTTGCAACTAAAAGCTGCAGTCTTCGGGAGTTGGCCTCTGCCTAACTAAAAATAATCCCCCTCCCAAAGAGTAAAAGCATGCCAACCTCAAGAAAGATACGTTCTTAAAAAAAAAGTAAGGGAAAACCCAGTAAAGACCAGCAAAAGAAAATTAGTTAAAAGGAGCAAGGAGAACGAAAGAACAAAACTAGAGGTTGTATGCACATAGCAACCTTAACATCCGGAAACACGAGCTCTTGCTGGATCTAGCTTACATCCTTCTGCATTACTATTTCTTATTATTATACAAGGCTACAAAGAATAAGAACACAACATGGATAAAGCTGGATCTTAAGCATTTTAAGAAGCAGCTAGTTACCGACACCCATAACTGCAACAGGGATCCTCACGCTATGACCCCTGTCCCCCTTCATTAAAACCTCCCCAAAGCTATACTTGCCAGTTACTGATCTAACAGTTAGGATAACTGAGAAAGTCCGACTTGTATCAGGTTCCAAAGTCATGGCACGTGGGCTGACTTCTAGAGCAATTTCCGGTGACATTCTGCCAGAAATGGTGTATGTTTCTGCCCCTGCAATGTTCTTGACTGTTCTCATGATGGTTTGCGTACCTCTGAGACTAGAAATCGTGATTGAAGGAGTGTTTAGATCAGCAGGATGCCTGAAGCTGGACATGCAGGTCCTCATTGTGATGTTCCGTATCTGGTGTAGATCAACCCCGGGAACAGAGCAGAGAAACTTCAGATAGTCCTCGTACCCTGTGAGAATCATTGACTCAATGAGTGAATAGCAAATTGAGAAGATGCAGTGATATACGTAGTAGATACAGAATTTTAAACCAGGGTGGGCCCCAATACAGTAAGCAGAAAAAGTAAAAAGTTGTTAAACAAATAAGGTGACGAAGTGAATTTATCGGAAAAAAAACATTTCTCAGAACAGAGACATTGGCAACACACGAAAAGAAGATAAAACTCCCAAGGCACATGGAAACGAGAAAAAAATGATCATTCAGTTATCCAATATTAGTCGATTATCTGGTCAATAGGTAACCTTTTGTTTATGTAGTTCCATCCACAAGCAGCCTCACAATAATAATCATGACCAAGGTCACATTTCTAAGAAATTAAGAATATATCATCTTTTCTATAAAAAAAAAGAATAAAGCATATCCACATCTTCTGCTAATGTCAGAGGTGCCCTTTTGTAGATTCAAGAGTATTTAATTACACAAATTACCCAATCACTTAAATAGATGTTTATGTGCAGAAATAACATAACACTTCCTACCTACAAGAAGATGCAAGGAAAAACAAACGTCTGATTATATGATAAACGGTAAACTTGGGAAGTGCCTGCCCTACCTAAAATGACATAAAATTTAGAGTTAAATAGTGTTTCAAGTTCTTATGTAAGCAGGCTCTATGGACAATAGTCAGTTATCACTGTCAGGAGCACTTCCAACTCTTGTTCCCTTTCTGGTCTCTCTCATGGTTGAGTATTCGAGGTGCAACCCTTTTGATAATTTCCTGTCCTTAGAACTATTCACGAGCAGAGTTCAATGCAAGCTGAACCAGCTCAAACTTGGCTGGCTCGAACTTTGCTCAAGTCCCAGCAGGCCCAGCTCAAGCTCAGCTCCAGAACTATTAGCAGGGCTGTACATGAGAAAACTTTAATTTTTAACGTACATAATGCAACCATAGAGCCTTGAGCCAGCAACCTTTCTTGAAAAACTAAACATGTACGGGTAACAGTTGAACCCATTGAACACAAAGCATTTCTGTGACCAAAATAGGGAACAAAATTCACATATAGCAAATGCACATTCAATTAACTTGTTGAACTTAAATCGGGCCAGATTCCCTAACTGGATGAGTTCACTTCTGGGCTCGAACTTGATTATTTTAATAAATGAATTGAGCACATATCCTTTACATGTAAATCTGATAAAATACACCCCTTTTCATCATAACCTTACCATTTACAAGCATCTCATCTATAACAAAAGTGCACCTACTTCTTCTATATGTTATTTGTGTTGAATGCATGCCTATCAGCCCCATGAATTTTTCTGGATTCATGCTGATCTATTAAGTTAAAAGTGCTCACATGCAGCATCTAGCACCTAGCAGCTCGGTGCTAAGGCTTTCAAATAGGTGACCCACCTAGGTAGCTGCCTAGGTGGGTCTCTTCTCCAGCTTGCCACCTAGGTTGGCCTATGCAGATGCCCAGGCTGGGCCGACTAGGCACCCTCTCTCTCTCTCTCTCTTTCTCTCTGTCTCTCAATTCTCTTCAACTTATTGCTTGTTCAAATGTAGGGAGGAATGACTGTCATAATTTTTTCCTTGCCCTTTTGCATTAAAGAGTAAATCATGTTACTTTCTATTCCTTACGAAATATTTATTTTTCTAATCACTTAATTAAATAATCAGTTAATATCATTTTCTACTCTAATTGACAAATAATATCCTGTAATATACTCAACAGTGTTAATTTCTTCAACCTTGCACTTCTCATTCCAGCACCATACATGGCACTTCCCTATTTTGGACGCTTTCATAGTTATGTCCTTAGATTGCTGCATTAACTTCTGATGTCTCTGACACTAAAAAGCAGGATAATGCACCATCTCAAGTAGTTCCTATTCTGAAGATGATGGTGATGATGCACCAATGCACAGAAACACTCAGAAAAAGTATTTGTTTTCAAAAAAATAAACCTAGCTTAGCCATCAAACATTTATTGTGAATTTCTATTCCCTCTTATTTTAATGTGTTAAAACATTTTTCTCTTGAGAACTTGATTTGTTCAATCATACAGTTAATCTTTTTAACTTAAGACTATCGAGTTCAAAACTGTGTAGTTTGTCTTTTTTTATGTTTTGTTCCTAAAACTTTTTGGCCTACCTAAGCCTCCCACCCAGCCTTTGTGAAAGTCTACCATCTATGCCAGCTAAGTGCCTTTGATTACACAGATGATACTGCCTGCGCTATGGTATATGGCTATTTTATTTCATTTAAGCAATTCTTCTACACTCACAAATTCCATGTGAACAGATACTATATAGTAGTTAGTAATTACCTGCATCAAAGATGAGACCAGGATCGAGTGCACCCCTTGGATGGACTGACCCGCTTCCACAGTCAAATGGAGTTGCTTGTGCTAAAATCATGTTTTCCAACCCAGAATATTGCTGGGCTTGCAGAGGATGCCCGGCCCTGTCTATAGTAATTGCTGTTGTCATCAAGGCTGATTTGATTGCGGAAGGGCTCCAGTCACGATGTTTTTGCTTTATAAGTGCTGCAATTCCAGCAATATGAGGAGCTGCCATGCTAGTACCAGAGATCATTGCAAAACCTTCTCCTGCTCGGCAAAACAAGCATTAAGCTGGATAAGTCCAAGAATCAGAGTAGGAAACATAGATGACTTCCAGAAAGGACACTGTTTGTTGTCATAATAAAAAGCTGGTTGGGTAAGCACTATTCAGCATTCAGCAGCATGACAATTTGGCTAAAAAAATGGTGATGCTTCAATCTCAGGAAGCATCACAAAATAAATTAATAAACCCTCATTGGCTAGTGCAAAAATAATTTCAGAGAGATTTTCTTAAAGGGTTGGACTCAAATGAATGATGAGGCAACACAAATATGAAATCAATACTCTTATGTTTTTCTGCCAATGTATCTAACAAATCAGGTAGATAGAACCCAAAGGCAGGCAAATGGAAGAACAAGGTAACATGAGAACTAGCGGCACCATATCTTCACGCAAACTACAGTCTGACATAATAGATAATGTTGGATGCAGTAGGAAATAAACAGATAAGAACTAAAGTATATATAATAACATTACCGAGGTAGTTGACTTCATCAGTCCCATTAGGTGTCCATGCGGCCCAAATAAGTGAACCAGGGGCAAGAATATCTGGTTTGAGAACGTCTGCATCTTGAAAGCTAAAATCCTTTATATCAGGTCCACGTGAGGAGAACAAGGCGACCTGTGGTGCTGACTTGTGCAATGTAGGCACCAAGGCATCTCCAATGCTAGCCATAGCTCGAAAACTTGTTGCGTGGCCTGCCTGATCCCTTAATGTTGAGCTATTGTAATATTCTACCAGTTCCTGAAAAGAAGCTGCTCATTAGCAAGAACAAGGGGAAAACAAAAATGTCGAATTTAGTCCTTGAGAAATACAAATAAAAAAAATAACAGTAATAAGTTTAAATATGGAGAAACACAAGTACCTGTTCCAGAAAAACAAGAGTATTTCTAGACACAATCATAACATTATGTGAAACAGGCCAGGCAACAAGTGCAGTTTTTAACTTTTAAAGCAGCAGGAGAAACTACACATAAATATCATCTTATAACTCAACATTTAGTATCCAGCCTGGTTGTAGAAAATATTTGCATGAATCACTATCACAAATATCAATCTCAGCTTTTCAATGGCGAGGTTTTTCTTAGATATTTTTTTGCAAAAGTTATTTTTCTCTAGAAAATCTGTGGCATTGACGTGAACATAACTGACAAAAAGATCCAACCTGATTGTCAAGATAACATTCTGAAGAAATAAGTAAACAAAATGTGATATCTGTGACATTGACGTGAACATAACTGAAAAAAAGATCCAACCTGATCAAGATAACATTCTGAAGAAATAAGTGTTCAGGAACTAAATAAATAAATAAATCAGAAACAAATATAAGGTACAGAAGACACTCTATGCTATGGTTATAAGAGTTTCAAAAGAGCCTCAAGAATTTCCCCTTTTGGCCCAAGAAAAGAAAATAAAACACGATAAGTTCAATAAAGAAACCAATCAACTATCACTACCATCATGTATGACAATTCAATGCCTTTCACATGATGGAATGATATCATATGCATAAATCCAAGAAAAGAATTTGCCAGATGCATAATTAAAAGGACATAACCTATGTCACACGGGTACAACACCTGTATGGGTAATGCTATGACCTTGGGTAAGTGTCAGATACTGTCAAGGTCATACCAGGTACGGACAATGTACCTGAAAACAAATCACTCCAATTTTGGACTCGGTCAAACTTGACCGAGTCCAAGACCATCCAAAAATTGGGTATGTTTGTTGCTTCGTAGTTTGTTCATTAGTTTCTTCTTCAGAATCTGTAAATTTTAAATAATCATGAATAACATTCAATGAATGTGTTGTTATATATATATATATATATATATATATATATATATATATATATATATATATATATATATATATATATTAAAAATATGTAAGAATGGTGTCTTCGTACCCAATTTTTTTGAAAATGCTATGTATGGATACCTATACCGGCACCCATACCATATCCATGTGACATAGGACATAACTATGTTATTAGCATGTAGTGTGACTGGAAAAATAAAGAAATAGGCGTATTTCAGCATGTACCGCTGATTTGCTGACATCTGTGATAACTATCCCAGGGATGCCAACTGGCACAGGATCAAATCTTGCTTCTGGAGAAAAGCTTTCAACTGCAAGAACAAATCCAGCTGCACCAAGACTTCTTGCTGTTTGTGAGACTTTCCTGATAGATGAGCTACCCATAACAAAGTTAAATGAATATCCACAAAGAAGTATCCTTCCCTCCACCATCTTCTTGTTTAGACCTTCAGGCTTCTGACAGTCTGAGGAGCTGTATAAAGCTTCAGAGGAATTGAGCATTGCATCATTTGCTGCAACCAAACTGTATGTCCTATTCCAATGTGTGCCCGCTGTATTACAATGGAAACCAAAAGTGAAATTAACATATCAAGTGTAAAAACTAAAAAGCATATAAATACAAAGTCCATCTAAATCTGTTCATGTGGACAGACCTTCAGCCACGCAAAATATCCACGAAAGTGTTTCATGACCCAAAGCATCATCCAGTGGAATTTTAACAAGGGACTGATACACCACATTTTCAATCTTAAACATCCTATCAAGTATGCATTGACAGGTGTTCCAAGCATGGAAAGCTGATCTGCCTAAAACCTGAAGTTGCCCAAACCATTTTTAAGAATGACCACATAGCATATATCCCTTATGCATGATACCATGTATGCACAAGTTCCTGTGTATTGCCATGAAACAAAAATCTACAGCTGTGAGTACAATATGCATGCAGACAAATATACAGGCATGGCTAGACAAATTATTTAAGACACATACACATCTAGAGATGTGCTGATGGAACTATGAAGCCCCAAGAATGCATCAAATGAGAGCAAAAGAACGCCTGTCACCATGAAATATCTTTTGCTGCCCCAGCTAGCAAATAAACAAGAGAAACTAAGACTCTCTTTACCAGGATATGTAGCTACACAAAAAACTCAACTCCCATCAGGATAACCATAGTGTGATGAATAGGTATCTTGAGGTAGCCAGTTATTATTTGCATATGGCTGAATGATGAACCCCCAAATATATAAATTGCTAAACTATGTTGTTTATACTCTTCCGAGCATTTTTCAAGTATATGTTATTAAGTATATGGTGGTTTTGTGTACTCAAGTATAGGACTTGAAATCTTACGTGATAAACCAATTCCAGGGAGGATCTTCCCATTTCCAAGAGTCAGATGATTTTGATATCTCCTGTCATCAACTGCAGCAGCCACAGATGTTATCCACGGACTGAAGGAGACCATTGTTTTAGAGAATGGTCCTCCATTTCCACCTGCCTGTGCAACAAATACTCCTGCTTTTACAGCTGAAAGAAGTGCGGCATCAAAAGGGTTCAAAAAGGTCGTTCTGATTGTTGTTGGTGGACTATTAGGTCCGACTGATAGATTTATAATATCCACACCATCTTTGACTGCCTGTTCAATAAAAACAGTCACCAAATATTAAACGAATATAGGAGAATGTATTTTGATTTCTCAATAGCTGAAAGAAGCATTAATCCCCAGATGCTGCTTTGATGTGTTCAAGCATCTTGATAAAATGACGAGAACTTTAGTTTATAAAACTCATGATTCGTGAACAATCTTAAGGGTAAATGAAAAGTTTCTTGCAGAATGAATACAAATGTACCATAAAATGTTTCTTCTGCTTCTGAAAATTGAATGTATTATTTATCCCCATATGCATTAGCACACAAAGTAAGTAGTAAAAAAGAACTGAATGGGTAACACAACCATATGTAAACAGTCTTCAGAACTGTGCATTCAGGTTTAAATTTTCTCAACTGCCTAGAGAGACAGAGACATCAATTACATCAAATCAAAGACTTCGAGGACAACCAGAACAGCAAAGGTGGACAAAAGGGACTCCATAGTCCATATCGGGTCACAGGCTGTGTTTTGATATGTTCAAGCATCTTGGTAAAATGACAAAAACTTTAGTTTATAAAACTCATGATTCTTGAACCATCTTTAAGGGTAAATGAAAAATTTCTTGCAGAATGAATACAAATGTACCATAAATGTTCTTCTGCTTCTGAAAATTGAATGTGTTATTTATCCTCATATGCATTAGCACACAAAGTAGTCAAAAAGAACTGAATGGGAAACACAACCATGTACTAACAGTCTTTAGAACTGTCCATTCAGGTTTAAATTTCCTCAACTGCCTAGAGAGCTAGAGACATCAATTACATCAAATCAAAGACTTCGAGGACAAACAGAACAGCAAAGGTGGACAAAATGAACATCCGTATCGGCTCACACGCTGGGCTTAACCATATTTCAGCTATAAGTCTATAACTATTGTCACTGTCTTGTTATAACAAATGGTGCATCAATTCATTTGTCTATGTAAAAAACACTTGTTACTTGAACATTTGAACATTAGGAAGATAAAACCAGAAAAAGATTTCCATCTGAGCCAATTAATTCCATTTTCAAATACATCTTATTTATGCACCTGTTCAATGGCTGCCACAACATCAGCAACAAATCCTCCAAAGCCCCTATAAATGGCCTTGTATACAGCTATTCTGGATAAGAAAGTAAACAGTTAAAATATACAGTGATGATTGAGCAATAGCACATGCTAACCAATAAGGATAACAGAGGGTGACTAGAGAGTCGATATCTGAATATCAAGTTCCATACCTTGCACGAGGAGCCATACCACTTGCATGACCAAACTCATATCCATGCATTCTTACAGGTATTCCATTGTTTCCAGCCGCAATTGCTGCAGTGTGACTTCGAATCGACAACCCAAACCACCAGGACAAGACATCAGATAGAATAAACACATGTGGATGAAAAAGAAATGGAACGATATCAGATAAAAGAAATGTCTTTATTTTTCTCAATTGAAGTTGCTTTGATCATTTTTCTTTGTCAAAAATTGTGAAACATTTCTTTGACTTAATGGGTTCTCCACCAACACAAATTTGTGAAATCTATAACTTGGTTTCTCAGATAAGTTGCTTACAGCAAACTTTGAAAACCTAGTTTTCAAAAGGGAAATCGCTAGGGCCACACTTTAATATAAGCTTGTACGGACCTCATAAACGGTCCCAAGATTACAAAGTTCCTAGAGAAAGCTTTTCTTATAGTAATGCTCAAGAATTTTTTGCTTTCATTGCTCTTACCTGCCATGTCCATCACCATCCAAAGGAGAAGCAAAGTCAACAGAAGGGTTAAATGACCCTGAAGCAATTGCTGCTGCTGAAAAGTGTTGCGCACCAACAATTTTTCCATTACAAAATCTCCTCTTGGTGCCTGGATCAACTTCACATTTTCCTCTGTAAGTAGGAAGCGGTTCATATGGCTCAGATGGGAGTGCTGCAAAGCTGGGATGCTGTGGATAGATTCCAGAGTCAATTAAGCCAATTACAACGTTCTCTCCAGCTCTCTGAGAACCACCTCCAGTTGGCCACACCCCTGTGGGAAGTCCCAAGAATTGAGGTGTGTGGGTCGTTAACCTGATGACCTTCGAATCTTCCTCAACATGCAGTACTCCAGGAGTTTTTCTGAGGAGATTTGCCTATTCAATAGAATTTGCAACATGCTAAGATGAGAAAGCCACTAATGCAAGAAAAGTACAAGTTTCCACAGTTTACCAAAAAAGGAAGAAAAAGGGGGAAAAAAAGGATGTTATACTCATCGCTTAGAGAGTTCCATCACGAGAAAAAGAAAAAGAAGATAGTTCAAACTTCAAACATATTCACTGTTAAAAAACCATAGTTTTACAGAATAGGAGCATAGGAGCATTACCTGGTCAGGGGACATATGAACCGCAAACCCATTAATAAGATGGTGATAGCTATAAAGCTTCTTATAAGTTCCGGGCTCAAAAGCTGAAGCAAGAATTGCGTTATGAGTTTTCTGAAGGAGGGAGGCATATGATCTTACGTGTTCGCTGACAAGAGAGTGAAATCAACTATAAGTGAAAATAGAAGCAGAAGAAGTTATATATGCGCTTTTAGTGAGCGCCACTAAAGCATCTAGTGCCTATGAAAGAACAAAAATGAGCCAGATTTCCAACTAAGTAAACATTCGCGAAAGGCACGGTAAAGGAGAAAATGTGGAGCATCAATGCGATCTACCCTTTTATTCTTTCCACGGTGAAGACGGGATCCCACATTTAGTTGGTGATCGAGAGCAAAATTTAATTGTGAAGTTAAAATTGCAAAAATGAACATTAATAACCAGTAAGGCGGCTTGAAAGAAATATTGTAAAATAGAAAAAAATACCATATATATGGAAACAGAAACTAAACAAGCTTGATGTTTTGAAGACTTGAAAGAACGTGAGACTTAAGCTTGTTCTGCATTAGATTTGAGAAGTTAACTCCTGTTGCAGACAACAAATACTGAGAATGACTTCCCGAATCTGTACGTCACGGTTTCTGGGGATATGATTGCAGAAAAGCCCTCTCAACGACATGACTCAGCGACACTATATGCCTCACCGACAAAGGAAATACAGCAATGCTAACCCAGCGAGAAATGCCGAGATCGCTCCCTTCAGGAAAAGCACATCATAGCTATTCCCATCGAGGCCAACAGGAGCTAGAAAGACTAGCTCATTTACATATACAGAGAGAGAGTTTACGACAAACTTTTTCCTCTTTTTAGAACTAACACGGAGGTTTTGACGCTCTTTCCTGACCGACCTTTCTTTGCGTTGCGAAGCTAGTAACTGTTTTCCTGTTTCTCATGCTAATGTCTTTGCTCAAAAAATCTAAGGCAGCATTACTTGCCCTTCTTCTGCTATACACTTTATTTGAGCAGTTTTGTAAAAGAAAACAAGAAGGCGGCTTTACTTTCAAGCATCTTTTCTAAAAGCCAACGGAGATAAGATGTGTGGTGGATGAGAAACCCGCACCTGGTAATGTCGAACTCTTCCCTGGACTCAACAGCGGTTGCAGCGTAACCTTCGAGACCACCTCTATATGTGACGACCGGCTCCCCTTCAACAATCACAATGTAGACCTCCCCACTGACAAAATACAACGACCCCATTACTGCCAACACCCATAAACCCATTTCTCCCACTTTCGCCATGGCCGGCAGAACCGGTTACAAATCAATCTCCTTCAGGTCTGTGCGTCTCAAGGCTGTAAATTTAAGACCAAACAAAACGAATCAGATAGATCTCAAAACATCCAGTTGATTCAGTTGCAGCAACATAGAGACTCGGGATCAAAACCAAAACAAAGCACAAGAGCTTACATGACAGAATAAAGTGACTCCGTGAATGAACATGGTTCACAGCAAGCGAGAAAGAGGAAGAAATGGATTATAGACAGAGAGACAGAGAGTGACCCCAGCCAACGCGAGACAGCAGCATTAGTGGGATGCAGGCACGCATCAGAGAAATGCAGATACCAAGACACAACGGCTAAGACACCTTTAATTACCCAAACTATTGGCGTATCTATTCTCAAATTACATAACCACCACAACTTTCAGAACCAACGGCCTTAATCAGCTTTCTTAGGAGAAATCCTCGGTTAATAATGGAAGTAGCTCAGCTTCCCTCCAAATTCAACAAAAAGACATTTACCATAGTGTTCTTTTAAGTAGAAGGGATTCACCCGCCAAGGTAGTCAGAAGGTGAAAGAGACTACGTAATTTTAAATGCCCATAATACCCTCGATTGATCATTCAAGGGTATTTCCGTCAATAGGACGTCTGTAGTCTGCCAAGTTACGGAAATACAACTGGCCGGCATAATGAAGACCGCAATTGACGCGACCTCTGAAGCGACAGATGCGGCTGAACGGAACCAAGTGTCATAAACGCCCTCCGCGAGGGCTCCAATTCTAGTTCCCTCTTAATTTTCACTCAGCTTCCTCCTGCCAAGGGTATTTGTGTAATGAAGAACCTGAAAATATATCTCACAAAATGTCGTAACTACCCTTATTCAACGCGTTTTCCTGGCTTTGGATATATTGTCCGTATCTTGAATAAAAACATCGGGTCCTTGATCACTTTCCAGATCGCCAATCATTCCATTCGCATTTCTGGATATGGAGATGAAACGAAGAATTCGGTTTGCGGAAAAAATTGTAAATGCAGAAAATAACTCAAAAAAATCGGCTTCCCCAGGACGCCAGCAATGGACAAAGAACGCCAGGACTTCTTCCTTTCAGAATCGGCAAATTACAGAGATTATAAAATAACGAAATAAAACATTAAAAGACGAGAAAAACTAGACCAGCAAAAAGTGGTCGAGGCGCGCCCCAGGAGCGCGAAATGGAGTGGGGATTTCCAATCAAAATCAAAAGCAATAAAGAAACTCGATTATTTTCCATTTTTGTCGGAAAGGACGGAATTTCAGCTCAAAACCCAATCATAGATAAATTGAGAGCACAGCTTTCTACCGAAAGCTGAAACGGCGAACAGAAACCAGAAGAATGTAGACGAGAAAAATCAGTTAAATGCGAGAAAGGAGGTTTCAGAAGGCGGACGAGAGCAATGGTTTCAAGAAGAAAGCAAAAAAATTTCTATTTCCCATCAGAAAGAGAGAGTGACAGAGGAACCTGTTTGGCCTGAACAGACATGATCAGGAAATCGGGATCAGGATTTCCGCCATTGGAGATCAGCAGAGAATCTAAGGCAATGAAGAAGAAAAAACCAAGCGGATAGGGGAAAAGAATTTTTAGGGTTTCTTGAGACGAGTGGAGTGTGAGGAACTGGGGGAGTGAGGCACTCGCGGTGAGCGTTAATAGCGAGGATGCTCCCCGTGCATCTCCATTAAAAAAAAGGAACCAAAGTTATTAATTGCATTAAATTCGAAAACATAATTTTAATTCTTTTTCTATTTTAAAAATGTTTCACTTAAAGTCCCATCTATTGAATCATATCCCAGAAAAGTGCCTCTGAAATGATGCAAGATTAGAACTTTCGGTGGGACTCGCAAAAATGAAACATCAAGCTGAGTGCTTAAGAATAAGACTCGTACAACGTATTAGGTTCAATTTTTTTTATTAAATGAAACATTTTCACTATAAAGTTGTATATTTTTAGTCAAGCTTGTAAGCTACGTTAATGGTTGATTGCCACTATTAGGAGTATTTGGATCTCATGTTTAGATCTCTTTAATGAAATTCCAAATCTGGGTTTTAGGAAAGCTGGGGTTAGAGCAGAATGTTGGTAAAGACTCTCTATCTATCGCTTAAAATATCAGTTGGTATGATAAAGTTTCGCAGTGAAAAGTAGTCCAAGGAAATGGTATTCTTTGATGAAAGAGACACACTTAATGCAGATTTGAGCATTACTAAGTTATGTTCAATAAGAGTAGCTCAATCGGACATGGAGTTACATTTGGCGAAAGAACAAATCGGTTGAGAAGAAATCCAAATTCGAATAGTTTAACTTGTTCTATTTACATGCATCTAGATCTTGATTTAGTTGGATCCGGATAGCTCTCTGGAGTCTGAACATTGTAGGAATACTGATAGGTTGGATCCCAAAACAGGCAATCACACATTAAGAGTTGTCCTGGACCCAACCTTATATCAAAGATGGCAGAACAACTATGTTTTTAGACCACCTGAAGGGTATGGTGTAATTGGCTGGACCAAGGCATGTGAAAATGTATGTCCCTAGTTCGATTCCCATAAGCACTATATCTCCATGTCCTAAGACATGTAATTTTTTGAGTTTTTATTTAACCTATATAAAAAATAAAAAAAGAACTGCATTCAAAATTCTGAAAGTATCGCTCATGAAAAATTCTTAAGTGCACCCACGTCAAAACACCCTAAGTGAACGTAGAGGCAATGGGTTGTTGTAACCTCTCACTCACCTGAAACTATGCTCCGCGACCCAACACCAGTAAAAAAATTTAGATCCAACTAATTTTAAGCGAAATACATGCACTTGTAGTTTGTGACTTTCAAAAGAATCTGCTCAAGCTACAACAACCATTTCTGCCTATTGAATCCGATTAACCAGATTTAGATCCAACAGATATTCATCTAGGAATATAAGTGATAGGGCATCACAGAGTATGTTTTTCAGATTCAATTTGACGATACCCACTCGCTCCTCCGCCAAGTTATTTGCATCCACGGTTTCAGCGATGTCTTTGCCACATATTGTGAAAAAGAAGCAAATTGGTGGGCTCAAATGAAAATTCCTTGTCCGACTTGGCCCCTTGGGAGTAATCGACGCGAACATGCCTTTGGAGTTTTGTACTATTCGTCGTCCCAGTCACGCCTTAGCAGCAGGTAGTACTCGGGTCTGGACCGGGCCTACATGAGTCCGGACCGTTTGGTGCTGTCGGACTCTCGGATATCTCCTTGTCCTTTTATCTGATTCGGACCCACGTGATCCTGAACCATTTATGGCAGTTGGGTTTCAGCATTCAGCGAGGCTCCTCGTGGTTGGTTCTGGCTTCTGGATCCGTGTCGCATGGGTCCGGACCGTAAGAGGCCGTTGGGCTTAACATTTTTCAGTTCTGCCTGGTGTTTCGGGTCAGAACTGGACCCACGTGGGCCCAGACCCGTTTGATGCTTTTTCTTTTGATATTTAGTTTTAACTTTGTGTAGTTTTATGGTTGTATCTTATTCACAAGTCAAGTCTTATTTGAAGCAAAGGAGAAGCAATCTACATCGTCGGTTCCGTGGATCGGATGGCCTGAAAGCTTAGCTTGTCTTGGGTGCGAGGATGTTGTGAGCTCAAGATGAGAGCTATTGCTTGGTGAAATGGTAAAGTGAAATGCAGGTAAACTGGAATTGTCATATAAAAAATTTGAGAATATATACATTAAAAGGGAAAAATAAAATTCACCTCATCTGAACTTCGAGATTATGAGATTGCACTCGTTATGGCAGTTAAGAATGCATGGCTTATAGCTGTTCACTTAGATCTACATCTCGATTTGAGCATTCTTAGAAAGACAAATTCTGGAATAACCGATTCAATTACAGGCTCAGATGTTGCTTTGAGGCAATAAAAAGTCATATTAAGCAAATATTGTAATGGTCAAAATAGTCATGTTTTTTTATTTAGAACCTGTCAAGTGAAAAGCATTTTTCATATGCAATAATCAAATATGATCATATATATATATATATATATATATATATATATATATATATATATATATAGAGAGAGAGAGAGAGAGAGAGAGAGAGAGAGAGAGAGAATTTGGCAGAAGAAACACCAGACCACTAGATCAAGACAAAAACCACATCATTTAAATGTGATGTTTAAATTACATTTTTTGCAATGCAATCTACCGACATGATATTAAGAATAGGTTGATGCAAAACATATATTAAATTGATCATTTTTGGGACTTCAATAGTTTTTTCATAATAAGCAAAAACGAATGGCTCCAACAAGGACCCAAATAATATTAAATAAAGAGGAAAACTTGTGGAAATTTGACCATGTTGAAATATACGTTTGTGTTTTAGTTTTGGTTGACAGAGACTGAGTTGGATTGCAGGTAAAGGCAGGCCACTTGCCATTGAAAAACTTATCAGGGGGTACGATCCGAATGGATTCTCTGTTGTAAAAGGCTTTTAATTATTTACTTAACAAACTTTGAACTTAGGTAGATGCAATGCAATAACATTAAATACGTCCAATTTATCTACTGAGGTGCACTAGTAGATGATACCTCAAATTTAAACCTTTCGAAAAATCTACAATAATACATAATGAAATATTTTGAGGCACCAATTTGTAATAAACCAATTTGCGTGAGTTTGTGTGGGCAACTGCCTGCGCTGGCCGAGCCGCTCATCTCATTTCTTAGCCTCCACAGGACACAAAGTCATGTATGCGGAACATGGCCTTCTCCCTTATCTTTTGCACCATCTGAATACTTGCAACTCCATACTCAGGGAAACTAGTACCAAGCACTTGTTGGTAGAATTTTTTGTTCCACTGTTTGATTTTGTGGAACTTTTGTTTCGGACAATAGGAAAAAAAAAAAAAAAAATCTTCCAACATTAAAGTTTCTCTTCTTCTGGTGGAACTTTAATGCTGGTATTAAAGTTTCATTTTTCAGAAAAATTTATACATAAAATTGAATTTCTTGAAATTCTGAAAGGGGGCCTTTAGTCCTGGTTGTTAACATGTAGGGCAGGGCCCTTGTGTGCATAAGGGAGTCACAAATTTTTTGTTATGGGGCGGTCTAAGTTTAAATTTCAAACTTTATGCGACACTCATATGTAAAAAACTGAAAGTAATGGAGTTGCTATATAAATAAAGTAAATTTTGTGTGGTGCGGGCAATTAGAACACCATTATTGGAAAAAGTTATACATACAATTATGGCTCCTCACTTGTGTTGATGAATCAGCATTGACCAACATGTCTACTATGCTTGTTAAAAGGAAAACCCTTCTCCCTGTAAGGGCAAAAGTAAAATCCAGAAAATTTTTACTCTATGAAATTAACAAAATACATACGTTGTAAAATGAGGGAACAAGCCTTATCATGTTAACGGCATCAGAATCACAATTAGGAGATTTCAATCAATAAATTAAGCTATGGGAGTTATTTGAAACAACTATATTGAAAATTAAGCTGCCCAACAAATTAAGCCACTTGTAAAAGAAGTTGGGCTGCAAAGAGGGAAGCTCATTCTATCAACTTCTTTTTTTTTTAGTCATTTTTATGTGGGGGCTACGATCAACGCTATAATGCCACTACATTATATAAATAACTATAAAAATAAATAAATAAATATATGTGTATATATTAAGACAGGGATAAAAACTATATCATTTTAGTGGTGATGTTTAAGGTTTTTTTTTTTGGCAATCTAACTTTACTGGTATGATCTGTTGATACAAAACATATATTGAGTTGATCATTATTTGGACTTTAATAGTGTTTCTATAATAAGAAATGAACGAATGGCTTTTATAGCATCAACATTTTGGTAATAGAAAAATCCACATTTTTCATAAAAAACTTGAGTCAATGCATATTTTATATCAAAATAGTTTTTATCGGATATTTGTATTTTATATAAAACATTTTTTATATGGTTTTGTGGTTTGCGTCAATTTCTCTCTCTCTATATATAAACAGGTAGCAAGTAGACCGTCATTATGGGTATCATCATGTTGTTGATTTCATGAGATATCGAATAGTGGAAATTAAGTTGCAATTACACAAGTCAACTTATTTTTAAGAGCCCAAACTACCCTTCAAAGATGTTTCGTTTAAGAAAACTCATTTGTTTTCCTCTTAAATCTCTACTATCTGATCTATTTGAAATTAACACATAGATGTTTCCCATCATGTTTAGGGACTTGGGTTTTGAACTAAGAACATCTTTCCACTCCATGGCCCTTTCAAAGTCTAACCTCCATGAAGCTCTTGGTCCGTGTATTATTTATTATTTCAAATATTCTCATTTGTTTTCTTATTCTTATTATTTATTTATATATTCTTTGTTTATCTTTTCAAAAATGTTGCTGATTCTCAACCGATTCAATCGCCGATTCTCATCCGATTCAGCTGAATTGCTGAATCCACAGCCTGGGCATTCAAAAATTTTGAGCGTGTTTCCTTGAAATGATATAATAAACGAAAACAAGCGATAGAAAAAAGACAAGCCTCAACCACAAATAGAAAATGTATCTTCATCCACAGAAATAAAATATTCGTATAAAGTTGGATGTCTGGAAAATGCTCGGTGCTTTCTTTCTAGAAAGACATTTCATGAACAAACTTTTATTAAAATAGGAAGTTTTATTTAGGCAAGACCGGAAAATGGAGCTGCCAGCACGTCATTACTTGCTGTGGCTCAGAAAAAACTCACCAAGTAAGCCTCGGCATCGGGTGGACCGCATCGGGTGGGTCCGGTCCAGTCTGGCCCCATAATGAGTTGGGCCAGGTCGGTTCGGCATCTAAAATTCGGGCCCGAACTCAGTCGGCCTGATTACATTAAAAAATTATTTTTTAATATAAATAATACATATAAATCATTAATTATAATAAAATATTATAAATATATATATAAAATAATATAAATAATACATATAAATAATTAATTGTAATAAAATATTATAAATATATATAAAAGATAATAAAAAATAAAAAAATTATTATTAAGCCCAATCTAGGCTTGTCAGGCTTAACTGGACCGACCCAATAACAAGTCGGGCCGGCCCGAGTCTCATTGGCTCAACCAGGAGGCTGGTAAATGGCAGCGGCCGGCAGTTACTGGTTCAAATGGCATGTACATCAATCCATTGCACAAGCCGAAGCAACCCTAGACCTGGCCAGAAAAGATGAAGGAAGGGTGGATATTTCATGTATGCAATCCAATCACATTAAAATTTAGATTTAAACAAATAACATATATGTAATATCCATCCAACTTGGAAACTGTTCTTAACATACCATGTGGTTCAGATTTGGTATAAAAAATCGAATTCAGATTCAGTAGTGAATTTGAAAATCATATTTGGTTGCTGAATTTGAATTCAGATTTTAGACATGGTAGAGACTTTTATTGGTTCATATTTAAAGAGCTACATTTAAATTCCAATATGAAACCCTTCGATGAAGAAGAGAGGGTAAAGATTCATTCTACAGTTGTCCGATCACTAATACAAATCAGGTACTCGTCTTTTCATATTTGTCGAGAAGCGACCTTATTTAATTTGGTTGCTGATTTAAGGTACGAACTGGCAGCTTTAACAATTTGGTTCTGAAACCGAATAAAGGCCTTGCTTCGGTTTGATATATACATATACACGCTATTATAAACTAAGCAGAGCCGGAACGATCACGGATCATCCCAAGAACAGGGTTACCCGTAGGCCTCATATATAAGCTCCTGAGTTGTCAATGCATAAATTAAGGCTGGACAGGGGACCGAGCCGCCGGTCGGTAATGGTATCTGTCTCGACTCGAATTCAGGCTCAGGCCAGAAAAAAAAGGGCATCGCCAGGGTCTGTTCGGTTGGGCTCGATAAGCCTCGGTGGGCTTGATATTTTTTTAAAATATTTATTTTATTAATTTATATATAAATATAATATTTTATTACCATTAATTACATATAAATATTATTTTAGATTAACAAATATATTTTAAATTTAGTTGGGCCAAACTCTGGCTAGGTTCTGAACCCGGGGTTGGGTTTCGGGTTTTAATTTAACGTCTTTTACGTAATGCCACTACATGCATAAATTAGATACATTAAAACGATTCTCCGGACTTTTTAGCTTGAAGTTGATTGTCTGTTAGTTTAGCACGAGCCAAGCCAAGCCGCGTCAAGGCAACCAGAGCTGGAACAATCATTTCATGGAGCCGTTAGTTGGGCTCATTTATCATCTCAGGAGTGCCTAATAATGACTTTCGGCGTTTCCGTGCCTTTATCGACAGCCTGTCCATCCCAGCATTTGCATACAAGAAGCTAGAGTGCTCCACAAGCACAATTATTAACTTAAGTTGCTTCAATTGTGCGGCAGAGTTGGTAGGCGTAGGTCCTCTCGGTCTCGGCTCCTTAAACGATAACATCGTTTGTCTTTTTTCGATATTTTATTTATCAATAAATTAATAATAAATCAGTGCTTTTAATTCCATATTCTTTGGTTGCTCAATTAATTCATGATACTTCAAGTGTCAGTTGCTTTGTATGTTCCAAATGCATGCAGTTTAGCAAGGCCAAAGGCGAAAGGCGAAAGGCGAAAGGCGAAAGCTTAGATCAGCGGCGGAGGTCACCTTCATTTCCCTTGTCTGTCTCCAAGGCTAGGATTGCTTTGGGTGCATCCTTCCAAGTAGAGAATAGGGTTAGGATTGCTTTAGGTCTTGGGTGGCTTTTGATACATTCTCCCAACTAAAACATTATGCTGCTATTGTCTATAGTTCAGAAAAATACACCTTTAACTTGACCCTCAACCCAACAAACTATGCTTAGACCAACAACCCTTTGGCTCCTAAACCTGACCCTCAAGCCAAGTAACTATGCTTAGACCGACAATCCTTTGGCTCCTAAACCTGACCCTCAAGCCAAGTAACTATCCTTAGACCGACAATCCTTTGGCTTTGAACTTTACTTGGGTATGTCAAATTCTTATTTCCTCATTTTTTATGGAGAAATTTTTGAAAAGATAAAATAATATTGTAAATAATCGAAAAGTCAATGCATGTACAATGAAATTAATTTTGCTTTGACTTGCATGGCTTCATATCAATTGATATGTTTTTAATCTAAACAAAACGGCACGTACGTTAAAATTTAATTTTGTTCCGGATAGCCACTTTTTTTTCACAGTGCAATTCCCACGTTTGAACAACATCAAGCTTGCCTGGGGATCGCCCCCATCATTTATTGATAAACGAAATGACTCCTCAATCTCGCGAGGAAGCAATACTCCTTCGAGGGCTGGCGGGGTCGAAGGTCCTTTCATGACCGCCGGTAGTGTGCCGTGGAACTAGACTATGCCGCAAATGGGGGCTCGAATTCAGTTAGATAAACTTGATTCGAACTACTTCCAGTTAAGAAATGAACTTGACAACCTAAACGAGTTGAACTTAAGTTAAGTGGGCTCGATTCGATTAAACTCGGCTAAGCTCAAGGAAAAGACATATAAAGCGTGTCTCATAAAATTAAAAAAAAAAAAAGTAGATTGCTTAAGTAGGTATACGTGTATGTGAAAGGTTCAATGTTCAAATCTATATCACTTTTTCTTTAAAAAAACAATTTTAATGCTTGGCCAATATTCCTCTCGAGGTTAATTGAGACAAGTTTGAGTTTTAAGAACTCGAGCTGAGTCGAGCGCTAATGAAATTGAACTCGAGCTTCAACCGAGTTCAAATTTCTTTCAAGACACTCGAGTCGAATTCAAACTATCTCAACTTGACTCAAACTGCCTTTGTCCGTCATGAACATCCCTACAAATGGACCACAAGAGCGGAAGGCAAGCATCTTTTGGAAATCCCCAAATCGGCTACGGCAACATGAAAGGGTGAATGGGTACGTGCCCTTGGAGAGACGTTGACATGGACAAATGGCTGGCTGCTGATCTTTTCCCACCGCCACCTCCGGCTTCAGGGCCATCCCAAGAGTGAGGGGTTTAATAAGGCTGAAAACCCCACGGTTGGTGCCCGCAGCGCCCTTTGATCTCAAGACGTGGGCCGAGAGACTTATGCTAAACTGCGAGCCTTTGAAGGTCAGTATGAAGTTTACTCGAGTTCAAAGTTGAGTTGTTTGAACTCGAGTTTCTTGAGTTGAGTCGAGGTAGGGCGGACCCAACTCGAGCTCGACTTGACTTGACTTTACTTTACTGGACTCATGTGCAGCTCCCAAATTCCAACACGCCAAAACTCCGTTTAATTATTAGGGGGATGAACGTCATCCATGGCACTATTAACGTTGCAAGTGTAAAAGCAAAAAAAAGAAAAAAAAAAAAAAGTATATCCTTCCAAATGTGAAATCAAGAATCTTGAAATTGGGTTGACGAGAATTTTGAGTTTTGCATATTTATTTATCTAAAATAGAACTATTATTAGCCGACAGCCATGTGAAAATGGGAGGTGAATACAGACTTGAGGAGAAGGGTGCCACTGTTGGAGGGCACGTCGTTGTTCCCACGTGAATTGTCCTCTACTTCCTACACATCACATGTTACAAACTTATTCCTCCAAAGCCAAACCCTTGTCACTTTCCCCTCGTGGATCAAAGATGCCACATGTATAAGCCATTTGTCCCTTCTGCCCCTACTTTTCGATGCCCTACAAAGGGCTCACTCAAATGACATTAATACCGACATCAATGTGGAGAGATAAAGAGGGAGAGATTTAGAGAGAGAAAGAAGAAGGAAAAAGAAAAAATAGACTTGAACCCCATGTATATTTGGGCCGTAGCAATCAAGAATCGAAGAAAGAGATATGCTTAATACACGCCTTCTATAGATCAGCAATCCTACACCTCTTTTGAAATGTGAGCCTTTTTTTTTTTTGTCTTAGACTTCATTTATAATCAAAGAATACAAGTAAAGTATCAATCACTTTTTTCGTATGGAAAAGTCTGATGCTTATACAAAAGTCCACAGGGATGAAATGGTCCATGAATATTACTTTCCAAGAGGCAACAGCCCATGCGGGTGCAGGTGACGCATGCAACCATGTACTACATATGAGTGTGGTCATCAGATTTTTATTTTTTTCATTATTTGTTCACATAAAGGCAGTAATTAATTGGGCCGAACCTAAGTAACCTAAATGCCTCTCATCCTATCACTGATGCATACTAAATCAACTTAACCTTAAATAGCAATTGACTATTTTTTTTACTATATTCAACTTGACAAACTGATTCATTCAATGTTGGCAAAATCAGCTTGAATCGGCCGATCAGTTCTGATAGACTTGAATCAAATCGGTGCAAACTGATTCATTTAGTGATATTGCAAGAGTTTATTAATTTATTTATTTAATTGTGTTATTTTTCCATTTACTACAAAAAAAAATTATTTTAAAATATTTTTTTGCTGATTCACAGTTGATTTAGCTTGATCGATTTACTAAATCAGCCAATATAGAAAGTCCACCGATGTGGTTGTAAAACTGATTTCTAGTAGCTAGCAATTTAAATCTAGTGACAATAATTCTTATGATCTTGAGAGAGGGATAGAAATAGAAAGAGAGAGAAAGAGAGAGCGGGAGCTACCTAATTACTGCATTAATATGCAAAAAGAGAAGCATCTTCTTGCTGGGGTGGAAGGGGAAGCATAGATAAAGCAAAGCGCTATTCTTCTGTTCTTAAAAGGCGAACGAAAGGAGTGAACGAAGAAACGCAGGATAGAACTTGTTAGAGAAGTTTTCCGTAAATCTTGCTAAGATGGCTGGGCCTAGTGGGAATAACGTGAAATCACTGTGTTAATTTTGCCGTCTTTTCCACACGAGAGGAAAAGAAAAGGGAGTCATGTTTGCTTGAAGAGTGGCCCAGCTGATGGGAAAAATGAATGATTGGTGATATTAATTTGGAAGGGCAGGAATTGGTGATCGCCTTTTTCAAGTGCTCAACAATGTGACGCACTTTCAACTTATCATGAAAATTTCATTTTATTGAAAATTTTCACTACTTATTTTGGCTCAATTTTATTTAAGAGGGCATTTGATTACTTCATATTTGAAATCCATGGATTTAATATGAATGTGATGTTGCATATTGCTCAAAAGATTACGTTGGATTTAAAATTCGAAGGAAGAGGCACTGAACTTAAATTCAAGGTTCTTAAATCCGGATCTCAAAGCTAAAAGGATTATTTTTTTCTTTGTTTAAAAAATATTCGAATCCTATTTCATATTGGACTAATTTCATGAATCCATTTTCAGATATAATAGTACGTCAGATGAAGTGACTTAGCTCTTGCCTTTACTCAATTGAAGTAGAGCGAAGAAGTGGAGGTGAAATGGGCTAAAGTTTTAAGGGTACAAACACACACACATATACATAAAATTTCTATGTAGGCTTTCCAATATATTGAAAAAAAGAAAAAAAAAATGCCATCTAGTCTTATCGCTCGTTCACAGAAGAAACGAAGATGGATCGGGTAGGATAATGGAATTAAGCAAATATATATATATATTTTTTTTCTTGTTGATCTGCCAAAGGTTTATAGAAAAAGGACCATGTGGTTTCTTTGCACCAAAGCTATGAATTATGCTTGTATCTGCGGCAGAAAAGACATCAACTTGGTCATGAGAATTTCATGGTCATGATTTAGTTGTCGTTTTTATTAAACATTTATAGTTAGTTGCAAGGACATCTTGACTAGCGTTGAATTTTTGGATGTTTGCCATTGATTTTATCCTCCAATTAAGCAAATCATGTATATATATATATATATATATATATGTGTGTGTGTAGAGAGAGAGAGAGAGAGAGAGAGAGAGAGAGAGAGAGAGAGAGATTAGCTGGGGATTTGGTTTAGAAAATTAATCAAACAGAATCCAATGAATGACAAGTTTCAGATCCCATACGCAATTTGCAATTAAAACGGAAGCTAAATACATGATAATGTTGGATGTTAATTTGGATTTGACACCCATAAAGGTCACATCCAAGTCCGGGTCCACATTAAAACCTATTTAAGCAAGACCCAATTAAGCAAAAAAAAAAAAGTTATAAATCATAAAATATTCTTGGATGATTGATCAAATCATCCATAGCTCAAGGTAAATCGACCTTGACTAAGCTTAGTCAAAGTTAAAGAAGCATTAGGTTCACGAACAAATTGAGTTGAGCCAGAAAGATGCTTCATCTTCATAGAATCATGACTAGAAGCCTTGTTACTGTGCAGTTAGAAAGAGGTATAACATGCAAATGAACGGACTGCTAAGGCACGAAACCTTCATTCACATCTCTAGAATTAACAGATCTGCACATCCTGGTCAGGGATTACTTTTTCTGCAGCAAGGAAGGCATATATGCAGTCTTCCTTCCTTTCAATTGTTCATGTTGATCAGCTACCAATCATGGATGATTCACTGGTATCGTAAGGCATTCATGTTGTTTTATTCCACTTTCAAAGGCTGAAACCTTAGGTTTTGGAGAGACAAACAGATCGAGCATGGTCCTGAATCTCTTTCGTTTTTTGAAAGCGAAAGTAGACAAAGAAAGAAAAGGCCAACAAAGAGGTTCTACTATGAACTTGATCTCAAGTAAAGGCTTCTACCAAGTATACATGCCTTTCAACTGTATGTAAAAAGTGGACCTGGACATGTAGGACATTGTGAACAAAATAAATAAAAGGGAATACAAGGAAGAAAAGATAGATATGAGGGAGGAGATCTAAGTAGAGAGGAGACATGCATATGGGTGGTTTGGCCCCAAAGTCCACAAAAAAACCTATCTCATTTTGATTTGTTCCCTGAATAGATATTTACAGTTAGTTGTTTAATACAAAAATATTAACTAACATATGTCCAATAGATTGACATCAATTTGAACAATGGAAATGAACATTCATAATCTTTGCAATAAAAAATTCAATTAATTTTTCTTTTATATTCAACATTCTAACAACTATAAAATATTGTCCCATGATAGTTATAGGCAATGTACATTCTTATATTAATGTTGTGAATTGTGATAGTTATCCAAATGAATCCCATCATGGCAGAATTATTACACTATGTCATGTGCAAAGTTTTATGACAATATTCAACATTTTACTTTCTTTTTTTTTTTTATCTCCTAAAATAATAAAAGATGACAAATTCTCACCATGCCAAAAAAGGATACTATTGAGTTGGCTCACCGTCGGAAATGTAGATTGACAATTGCCTACATCGGTCAGTGTCAGCAGATGATTTACAAAGAAGCAGGATTTGCCGCAGCAGTTGCTTGGGGGAGAGAGAAATTGTTGTCAAGAGGGATAGCAGTCGGTAAAACACCACATTCTTGCATAATTGAAGACAGCAATTACGTTGGGAAACATTGATGGTCGGAGGTCAGTAGTTCTTGCACGATCCAGAAAAAAACCTCCCACTGGATATACGAAACTAAACATTGATTTTTTTTTTGTTGAAGAACAGAGGTTGATACTTTCCTATTTCCAAGATACAGAATATTATAGTTACTCACCAGATACAGAAAAAAGAGATGAAAAACTTTGGAACTCAAGAAGAAATAAAGATCTATTTACGGCAATCCCATATGACCAAGGAATACTAAACCTGGATGAAGTAAAAAAAACATTTTAGAAGTAATTCAAATATGACAAGCAGAAATAAGAAAAAGAATTACAGAAGCCAAGATAGATATAAAAACAGTACCAAGATATATTCAAAACACTTTTGTAGGGAATGTAAGATTTTGGTTTAACCAATTAGACAGTTCAACAAAAGACGCCTTAAGAGGTGAAACAAATGATAAAGGAAATATAACAACTAAAGTGACAAACATTTTAGAAAAATACGTATCAGCCATAAAGACAGAATTTTTACACTCAAACATCGATATACAAAGAACTAAATAAAACCAAAGCTAGAAATAGTTTATTGGCCTTGAGTATATGTGATATGTGCTATTGGACGAATATTCTACATTATATAGCAAATACTACTATCAATCAGATTTAGGTAAAGATGATAAAAGCAAAGCCTTAGAATGGTTCTTCAAAAGTTACCAAAGACCATGTATGAAAGCATGATAAAAGACTTCAAAGAAAAACCACCCAAAGAGGACACACTGGGAGCGAGAATAGAATTTATTAGACAATGGTATAGAACATCATGTGAAAAATATCTACAAGAAAAAAATTTAAAAACATTATGCAGAATCCTTGTAAGTGTTGCACGGAATATATATAACACCACAACGAGGATGTAATAATAAACAGTATAAGAGAAAAAAATATAAGAGGTTAAAACAATTCTATAAGAAATACATGAAATTCAGAAACCCGAGAAAACAATATTACATAAAAAATCCGAAAACATGTAGATGTTATGATTGGGGAAAAATATGATATATAGCAAGTAGACAACCACTACGAAAAATAATATCTGAAATAATAGAAGATGATTTCATAGAAATAAGCTACTTAGATAATATATCTGACAATGAAACAATCTATGAAACTGAAACAGAAAATGAACAAGATCTAAACACAGACAGTGAAAATGAGTAAGGAAATAGAAAACTCCAGGACATAACTTACCAAGAAGAATTAACAAATAAATACACATTACAAAGAGTAATATTCGATCAAAAAATTTTCAAACAGATAGAACAACAAGAAATAGACATAAACAAAGATAAAATATTTGAATTCCCATTAATAAGGAAAATCCCTGGATTAAAAAACATATTAAAGAAAGAAAAGGAAGACTATTATATTATAAATAAAAAAGAACATGTAATAAATATAGACCAAGCAGTAGCAACAACTAGAATATCACTAATAAGTAGAATGGGAATAAACGAAGAGTTAAAACAACTAAAAATAAACCAACCAATGAATTTTGTGTACTACGAAGGCATAGAAATAATGGTAAAAACATGTTTTAAAGAAGACATAAACACTCCCTTAGAAATATATTTGGCACATGATCAGATCACCTATCCGGTAGAAAAAACAATAATAGCAAAAATAAAAGGGAACCTAATATACCAGAAACTAAAATTCACTATAAAACGTAACTTCACTATTGTCCTTAGAGACAATTATATAGATAAAAGCCTAGTATTATATTGGAAGCTATCAGGAATAAAATTAAAAAAAGGATGTGAAGTGATGACTATAAAAGGGAAAAGTTTATATGTAGTAACCAATAAACATAAAATAACAGCCAAAAGAAGAAACAATGATAATATACAAATAGACAACCCATTCAAACAACTAATTACAGTGATAAACGAAAAAAACCATACTATTTCAAAAGGGAAACTGAAGAATTAGAATTTATCAAACACAGACTAAGTGTTACAGATACCAGAGCAACAAAAGAAACAAGTTATAAGATAGACCAATTTTTTTATCAAAGCAATCATAGACAACAATGTTAGGAGAATATTAATAGACATCAGATCAGGAGAAAACTACATAACACCAGAAATTGCAGAAGGAGATTTGATTTTACCAAGTAACCATAAGTACAAAGGTATATAAGGAAATGTCATTAATAGCAAAGACAATATAAGTAAAGAAGTTATCATATCTAACTATACATTTAATATCACATTCGAAATACAAGGAAACAGAATAGATGGACAAACAGACATAATCCTAGGGAAAAAATGGTTAAATAAATACCAAAACTACATGATAGAGAGAAAAATTATGGAAATAAGTATACCAAACAAAAGAATAATCATACCAAAAGATTTAGATGATTAGCAGAATAAGCAATAGAGAATTCACAAAATACTGCAAAATCAAGTATAAAGAAAAAGTAAGAGAAGAGATTAGCCATAAGTTTAAAATTTTCATGTTATTAAATAAATTCATCACAAACCTAAAAGCTCTAGTAGCAAAAGGATGGGAACTAGATACATAAGTAATAGAATATAGATATCAATCAGATACAATGATATCAGACTATGATGACTATGTCTTACATGAAGAATTTAGGATATTTGGATATGAGATATAATGATTAGTAGACATATTAAAAATGAAAGCAATGGACACTTGGTACGCAAATAATATACTATATATACGATAGCATCCCACAACTTATACAACAGATAATGATAGACTAGACTTAGACTTGTCTGACATAGAAAATAGACTTTGAGATTATTACTAATATGAACGTAGCAAAAGACAAATGTACATATATATTAATGAAAATACTAATAAAAGAATATCAAAGTCGATACTACATACCATATATAGACACATGAGCACAAATTAATATGTGTAAAAAGAATTGCTTACCAAAAAAATGTTGAAAAAAAATTAGAAACTGCCACTGAAGTAAAATGATTCAATGGAGCCAAAAATATTATAAATTTTAAAGATAATAACATCACAGTACAAATATGAAAGAAAATAATCAATATAGAACGTATTTATGCCTTTGAGTTACAAGGTAAAGATATGATACTAGGAAGACATTTTTTAAATAACTATCTACCAATAAAAATAGCCCATAAACACTTAATACTAACAACACCATATTACGAAAAAATAGAAACATTGATAGTAAAAATATTGAAAGAAAAGAAGCTAGTTCGATCAAAGGAGATAGTAAGATAAATCAGAAAATGGCAAGAAAAAGAATCAATGAAATCACTTTGCATATGTATGACATTAACAAATTACAATATATAGTAAAAAAATTAGAAAAACTATATTCAGAACACCCATTACAATTTTGGGAAAGACATCAAACTAGCATAAAAATAGAATTAATAAATGAAAATAGTATAAGTACACAACCTCCACTAATACATACCAAATGACCTACAAGAATTTGATAAACATATCCAAGAACTACTTAAGGAAGAATACATTAGACCCCATAATTCAAAACATAGTTGCCCAGCCTTTATAGTCAATAAACACAGTGAACAAAAAAGGGGAAAGACTATAATGGTCATAGACTATGGAAACCTGAATGCAAAAACAAAAAACGTATGATTATCCCATACCTAACAAGATACTTAAATTAAAACAAATATCATGATACAATTATTTCAGCAAATTCGATTGTAAAAGCAGATTTTATAATTTAAAATTAGAAGAAGGTAGTAAAGTATTAACAACATTCACTGTTCCAAATGGATTTTATGAATGGAATGTTTTACCATTTGGATACAAAAATGCACCTAGAAGTTTCCAGACATTTACAGATAAGAAATTTAAAGGTTTAAGAAATTGTGTTATATATATAAATGATATTTCATTATATACATACACTGAAAAAGATCATTATAACCTATTACGAGAGTTTATACAATATGCAGAGAAGGCATGAATAGCCATTAGTAACAATAAAGCTGTTATTTGTAAAAGACAAATTGAGTTTTTAGGAATAAAAATAGATAAAACATGAATTAAAATGCAGAATCATATAATACAAAAGATAGCCTTATTCGAAAATTTAGATGCCAAAGTTAAATTACAATCATTCCTTGGATTAATAAATCAAGTTAGAGAATATATACCCAAATTATCAGAATATTGTAAACCTTTACAAGAAAAGCTTAAAAAAGATAAAGAATATTACTGGGATGACAAAGACAGACAACACATACAGGAATACAAAAAATTTGTAAAAAATTATCGAAATTAGAATTCCCAAATGAAAGTAAAAAATTTATATGGATTATAGAATCAGATGCATCGAACACAGTTACAGATCGGTCTTAAAATATAGATACAAAAATGGCAAAAGAGAATACCTATGTAGATACCACTCACGAAGTTTTAAAGATAATGACAAATAAATAGGAAATAATTATTAGCCTTATATTATGCCTTATTACATTTTGAAATATAAATTGTCTTTACACGTTTTATAGTTAGAACAGATAATACACAAGTAAAACATTGGTTAAATACTAAACTAGAAAACTTGATCATAAAAAAAGAAATTAGAAGACTAGTAAACAACATAAGGTTATTTGAATTTTCTATAGAATTATTAAAATCCTCAGACAATAGCTTTCCAGACAGACTGTCGAGAGACCCAAGGCTACAAAAAAAGGAGTAAGTACACATAACCCTAATTGCTTATTAAACTAATTTCTTGTATTGCAGATACTAAAGATAGAAGTCTTGAACCTGAAGGAGGATGTAACCAAAATAGAGACCCAAATCCATAACCTAGAAACAATTATAAAAACCCTCCTAAACCAAATAGGGAAAACCACCCAGCTGCAGAAACAGCCAGAAAGGCAGACAAAGGAAAAGGAACCAGTCAAAGAGTTAACAAAACCCATTTTATTTAAAAACCAAAACCTCAACCATCATTTCCAAAGAAAACCAAAACAACTCAAACCCATACAATTTATACCCCCTTAAGTACAAACCTACGCCGAAATCATACAAAAGAAAAAAAAGAGAGCCAAATATGATGACCAATGCATACATAAAAAACTTAAAACGAATCACTGATTTCTTAAATAAAAACCCACGAGAAAAGGCAAATGAATGGGAAGGATATACAACCATACCTCTTCTAGGAATAAATAAATTAATTGTCTACCCAAAAACCAACCCAAACCTAATGAAGACTGCCTATAGCTATGGCTTGTTATATACAGTATATACACAGACAAGAAAAAAACTCGAAGAAATACCAAAAATATGCAGAGCAGCAAGGAGATATATAGAAATTACAAAGGCGAGCCTGATATATGTTAGACTATACTCAACACAAGCTGAAATACTTACAGAAAACATCCTAACACCCATACATTGTGTAAAAATATGATTGACCAAGGCCGTGGTGGATCCAGATACTCAAATACAACCTGAATTATTGGCTCCTGAAATACAAGAATTTTTCTCAAAAAAGAGAGCTAAAAGTTTGCAACTATTTTTTGATGAACTATTGGATCAATTCTCAAATAAGAACATATGGTTATACGAATCAAAGAGTTATCAAATTATTTATTCCCAATCACAAAAGACCAAAGAAGGATCAATGGAAGAAATAAGTAATTGGTTGGAAACGCTTGCCCAACCAGAAAGACCATAAAAAACCAGTGCTATCAAAGGAGAGATATTAAGGAAAAGTAGCCTGAAAGAATTCTGCAAATTAATGCAGAAAATCTCTGAACATGATTGCTCAGAATGCTCAAAAGTTCCTGATTTATGTGAAGTAAAGCTAATATGACAGATTCAGAAGAAGAACTGAGATATTTTGCAAAAGAACTTGGAACAAATGTTATTACGAGCAGATAAGATAAGGATGTCCAGCAAAAACATAATTTGTCTATGTAATAGACTAACACATTTGTCTATGCCATTGTGTTCTTGGAAAAGAATAGATCAATTTAGAAGAAAGCTTCTCCCACAATGTTGCACTTTAGGTGTACCATGTTCAATGATGGTCTGCAACTCCACTTCAACAAGCCTCTAATTCAGTTGCAACATATTTTTCAATTTGAAATGCTAATTGGGATGAGATTAATTCATTTTGCATCAGGCACTGTGAAGCATCAAAATAACAACAAGAAAATTGTTAGCAATTTTGTAGTGGCACTAAATGATTCTTATGATCATGTTAGGGGTCAAAGTTAAATGAATAAGTCAATACCAAATATCAACAAGTCCTATACATTAATAATAGAAAAACAACATGGAAAATTTCAATCTCTATTTGTAGCTACAAATGATAGATTTGCATTGACATCTACTGTACTCTCACTACATTGACATTAGCTAGACACACCAAAGGATGTTGCTTTAAACTTGTAATCAAACTACTATATTTGGTTTAACCTTTATCATTTTTGTAGTCTTTACCTTTGGCAAGAATAAATAGTGAGTGGTGACACAATTACTATAATTGATGGTCAATACAACTATATCTTGACCCTCACGAGTGTTGAATTTGCTGCAGGAAA
Source organism: Nymphaea colorata (assembly GCF_008831285.2). Lineage (NCBI taxonomy): Eukaryota > Viridiplantae > Streptophyta > Magnoliopsida > Nymphaeales > Nymphaeaceae > Nymphaea > Nymphaea colorata. Next base: position 27,237,740 of record NC_045139.1, on the reverse strand, counting down.
CCTTGTTAGTATGTTGTCATTTCTTGAATTTGCTGCAGGAAACCTTGTTAGTATGTTTCCATTTCATGAACCTTGTTTCTATCATGGAACACTGATTTGAGTGCTAGTTATCATATTGTTTATTCCTTTGATTTAATTTGCCAAAATTCCATGAACAATTCTAAACTCTTCTTTAGAATTTCTATGGTATCAAATGTCATACATTTTCTTATCAATGTGATGACAAAATTCTAGATCTTACATCTTCAAAATCATGCTCATTTCATTATGTTGTTTAAATTGGACATCCTCTTGAGTCAATTGTTCAATCAGATGAATTATTTCTTCATTGTTGTTTTGTTTAATAGCTTGTCTCATATATGAAAACAAAAGTGAGTGAAGAACTTGATTTTGTTGTACATGTTGTAGAGTTCAAGTTGTATACCATCAGCCTTATCTGCATCTCATATCCAATACTATAACACTTGTAACTATCCAGTTGGATGAACACTCTCTTTCTCTACTAAGGAATTTTTTTTTCATTATTAATATAGTATTGAATTCAATAATAAAGCTCATGCTTCTAAAAATATATCATCAAGAAAAACAAGCATGTATTGCATTTCTTCTTAGTTTTATTAGCCTACAGGGTGTTTGGTTGTCTGGAACAATGTTTCTGAAATTAAGATTTTATAAACATGATTTTAGATAATGTTTTGGTAGAGACATTATTTCATGTCCCAAATTTGTTGTTTATTTGTCACTTTGAAAAAATCATTTTAGCAAAAAAAACTTTTCCTTGTTTGATTGCATAAAATTTAGAATTGAAATTGTTATGGTTGGAGGCTACATACAGACAAACCTATGCTTTATTAGGTAAGCTAACATAAAGCATTATCCAACAAAAAATTTAAATAAATAAAATAAGTCTAAGCTAGTTCAGATCTGATGATGGTAGGAGGCACACTAAAATGAAGCTCTTTCGTGTAAATTTCAAAGTCAAAGCATCCTACTTATTAGTTTATCTTATGATTCAAGTAAGCACAATCAATTTCTCTACAATAATTAAAATGCAATATGAGTTCATTGCATAAACAAAAAACAATGAGAACAAAATAGATTAAAAAAACCATATGGACACTTGAACATGGTTCCACAGCAAGAAAAAATAGTCAACAATAACTTAAGACTGAATGTTTAGTTTTTCTAGCAAGTAAAACATCAAAGAAGGAAAAAAAGTAAAAAAAAAAAATTGTTTGTAGCTAATTGCTTATTTCTACCAATGAAATCCAACTTATATAAAATTCAGAAGTACATTATTCTAGCCATAAAAAGTAACTTAAAACTATCTGTGGACTAATTTAGGCATAAAGATTCTGCAATTAAAGTAAAAGGTATCTTTAGATGATAAAAAATTATGATTTGATGTACTCAATAAAGTTGATCTTGGTACATGCAAGCCTGTAAAAAGTCCAACATATGAAGCCTTAGATTCAATTTCTAAACAAATCTTGGCTATTCTTCTAAAGGTTAAGAAACTGTCAAATAGTTGGTAGGTGGTCCGGCTTCTTATCACCGTGATTGACTATGAATATCCAGTTTATGCCAAGCAACAAGTAATTTTTCATGCTTTCCAATGTAATTATATGAAAAAATGCCTTGTGGTCCTAAACTTGGTTTGATGGATAAATGTATATGAGACTTATTTATTTCAAGAAATACAACAGATAACCAACCATGCTGTAACAGTACCATAAAACTATCACCTTCTTAGATAAATTAATATGAACAACTCCAAAGCATTACTAAGGACTATAAGAGGTCAATCAATTTTAAAAGCCAACAGAATGCATCCACTACCTAACCTAATGCAAAAAATGATGTAGGCTGCAAGATATATCAAATAATAGGATTAGAATATTTAAATGAGCTTGTGAAATGTACAAGTTTAAATAGCAAAGTTAGCAAAATAGCTAGACTATTGGTCCTAAATTTTCAACAAATCCATTACAAATTATTAATTGTGTACCCCAACCTCCATAGGTACTTCACCCTAAAAAAAGAAAAAAGAAAAAAAAGAAGAAAACTTTTGGGACAATAATCAAAAGAGCATTAAATTCACAACACCAATATATTAACTAAAAATGCATCAACATAAAATAGTGCAAGAAAAGAAATGCATAAATCCAATTTTTGTTTTTTGAAAAATGATCATCGAATTCATAAAACAATATGGAAACTGGTGCAAGCAAACATTCAAATAAAAAATATATACAAATATAAATAAATAAATAAATAAATAAATAAATATATACAATAGAAAGAGAGAGAGAGAGGGGTTTAGAATATGATAAGCCTTAATACTTCGAGGCAATCTATTGAGAAGAAGGAGGTGTGCCAAAGAAGAGGTGAGTGAAGCTATGAAGGAGGCAACACCTGTGAAAATGAAGTGATAAAGCAGGTGATGACGGCAAAGAAGAGGTGTTTGGGATGGTAAGCCGACAAACAATAAAATGAAGACCATCCAGAGGAGTCAAACCTTATAGCTGGCACGAGAGCAAAGCAACATCGATAGTGGAGGTCTACCTCAACTCAAGAGCATAGTGTAGCATAAGAAGAAAGCAATGCAACAAAGCAACCGAGAAAGTGAGCCCTAATAAAGTCAAGTGCGTTCAACTCCTTGAAATGTGAGTAAACAATGGAGAAAGTGAGACTTAATGATTTAGGCGAAAGAAACAGTAAAAGCAAGGAAGAGAGAATGATGGAGAAAGCAGTGAGTGAACAAGGATTTGCAACTATTGCAGTAAGCAATGGAAGTTTGGGAGGAAAGCAAAAATGAACCCTAACGGGCAAATAGTACCCTTTGGGTATAATTTTAATATAAGACAAGAGGTCTAGAGTTAATTCTTTTACATTGGGGGTAGGGTGCATTTTAAAGATTCTTAAATATTAATTCTATTTTAACAATTGAATTCTACCGTTTCGAACACCTGCTAAGTGCATACCAGAATCAATTGAAGGTGATATTTGGGGACCGTATTCATATGCTTCTAGTTATGGGTTTCACTATTTTTTTAGGTATAGTTGAATTTTAAATGTAGATTGATTAGTTTGACATGATATATATAAATCTAAAATGCAATATTTAATTACATCTTTTAACATTATGGTGAACAGCCATTCAACTTCAACTTTTCATCCTCTTAACGTGAACTATGTCATTTTTATTACGGTTGCAAGTATGTTGCCCAATAAAAGGATTTGTGTAATACATGCATAAGTTGTTTGTCCTCTTATGTTTTAATCAAATTTTCCAATTAGAGAAGCTATATTTTGATTACAGCTTATTTGTTAAAAGAAAAAATATAATATCATTTTCTAAATTTTCTATCATCATTTAAATATTATTCATTCGTGCTATGTCGGTACTTTGGACTCACATAAACCAAATTTGATAATAGAGGAAAAAAGTAAAAATTTTTAACATTCATTTAGGAAAAAAATATGAATTATACTTTTTGGAGTAAAAAGTAGTTTGCACGTCAAGAGAGATCATTTTTCATTAAAAAACAGATTTCTTTTTCAAGACACTAAAGAGTTATGAATTAGTATTACATATACATATACCATTAAATGATTAGAAGCATTTAGTTATTAATGCCACACCGCTTGTTTTTATATCAATGACTCTCTCCAAAATGAACTAGTTGAGAAATAACAAAATTCATTACCTATCCTTATGCTATATGATGATCGTCAATTAAAAAAACATTTTTTGTGTTAGAATTCTTATTATACACTAGTTGCTTATCTTTCATCCAACTCAAATCTAAATTCTAGAAGGAAATGCACCAAATTGCCACTTATTTACTTCGTAGATTTTCAAGCCAAGCACCTTAAGCACTTGATCTCTACATCTACTATGTAAAAGCAAAATTATATCCCTAGAATGTGAAGTGTTGAAGGAATGTCAGCCACTTTGAAATATGTTGTCAACTAAAACCTTCTTTTTGAGTAAAACCAAGTGAATATATTGCATGAGTCAATTGAACACTACGAAGATATATTTACAATTAAAGAACTTACCTAGCCAAAGGTTTTTAACTATCACGAGACCTTTGCACCAAGTCAAACTCATTGTAATCTAGTGTTAACTTTGTCAACAACTAGGTTATATATTAGTTGGATTTCCATTATGCAACTTTGCATAAAAAATTTAAAGGTACCTATTTGTAAGTCCTTCATTTGAAAGAAAGCATATATTTTGTAAATTAAAGAAATTTCTTTTATTTGCAAGCTTTATAATTAACATATTGTTTCTCTTGTATGAAAGCAAATTCAACTTATTGGCTCTCATAAAATTTGCTGTTGTTCTTATTTATATAGATGATTTGATTATTGCTTGTGATTCTAAGTCACATAGGTATAGATATAGGTATGGTGGTATGGGTTTGGACAAGGAAATTTGAAGATTATGTTTATGGGATATGATAGACCATACTTACAGGTGTATAATAATACATAATCTATTAAAGTCAAAATTAAGGCAAATTTCATAATGATGCAAACCCATCAACGCCCTATAACATAATGTAACAGTTCATATATATATATATATATAAAACTAATATTCTAAAAAACATTGTTTATCATAAAAAAACAAGATCAACATGATTCTCGCTATGTTGCCTTCCTTCCTTTGCTCTTCCACCTTCTCTTCACCTTCCTTATTCAAGAATGTCATATTCTTCATTTTGAAATAAAAATCTAATTGAAACAAACTCTACAAGAAAAATCCAAATATACACATTTCAAACAATGCATGTGAAACATTAGATATTAGAATAATATCACAATATTTTTATGAGCCACGATTCCCCCTTAAACAACAATTGAATGTCATTAGTATGATAAGACACACTTATTAAATTGTGTGCATTTGGATGCACCCTTGAGACAATGTTTGAGCAGCAAAGCATCTCTAAATTGAATTTTGAGCCAGTTTTTTCAAAATAAGTTTTCATCTAGTATTTTTCCATCCAAAATGACATTTTGGGGCAACAAGGCACAATTCATAATGGCAATCAATGCCACAAAAAAATATGAAATTTATGCCACCAAAAATAAAATATATGACCATGAACCTGACATTTTTAATATTGAATGAGTTATAAGAGACACTTAATGAAGGCCATTTCATCAATTTATTTTAATAAATGCCATGAAAATTATCAGATTCAGCTCGTTTTCATCTCTTTTCTTTTTAAACAATAATACACTAGCAATAATTTATAGATAATATCAACAATGGTCTCATATATTTTTTAAAACCCGACCCAAAACTCATTTTTTGTCACATAGTGAAAATCTAGTTTTTATCATGTCGCCAAAAATCAAGCCACAAATTGTCTAATCCCAAAATTGCAAACCCTGACCCAAATAATGGAAAGAAACTATGACTTACATCGCGGTTACTATCACTTGTATCCATCACCATTCATTACCAGCTATCAACTATCTATGAAAACACCTATGTGGGTTACCCAAAATTAATTGCAAACAAAAAATGTACAACAAAGAAATGTAATCTTGAAAAATAAGATAGGCCAATACAAAAACAAACGCCACCCACAAAAGTCTCCCCCACCTTTAGTGGACTCAACACTCCACGAATCATTGTTGTTTGGAACATACGGTCTAAAATTTTCTTTAACATGCAGGAGACATTTACTGGGAGCCCATTATCTAAGGTCTCCAATGAAGCTGAGACTCCACCAAACAACCCTGAAAAGCACATGCTTTCATGGTCCTGAATCAGCCTAACAACTCCTTGCATCCTTCTATGCCTTAAGGATCCTATTTGCGTGTAAGTTCCTATGTCAGGATCTCACACCCATGATGCCCAAGGAATGCCATAGCACATCTACCTGCCGATAGCCTCCTTGACCTCTGGATCCCATTCCATTTTCCCATAATATTCAACACGTACCTTCTAACAAATGGATCTGCCTTTTTCCAGTGGCCTAAATTCTGGTGCCTAACCTTGTTTCTTTGCTTCGAAAACCACCAAACAATAATTGAGAAGTCATTCTCCAACACTTATAGAGGGACTATTGCTGGAAACAAACACTCATCCACTACTTAATCCCATCAATGAGGTTCTATTTGGGCCTCCCTTGTTTCTAAACTTCTAAATTACAAAGGCCCAAACTCTTTGCACCACCTTAAAGATAAAAAATAGGTGATTATGTTTTTCCTCATGCCTATGGAAAAGAACACATTGGGAGATCATTTTGAAGCCAAGACTTTGCATCCTATCATATGTGATGAACCAACCCTCACAAGCAAAATAGACATTACAATTAGCTATTGGGTATTCTTGGCTGCACCACAGAAGGCTTCTCAACATACAGATCCTTAGAGTCTTTCTTCATCTCAAACATAATTTTTACTGAAATTCTTACCAAGAAGGTTGTCAAACTCCAACACATGCTCCCTGTTGGAGGCCAAAACCAACAAGGATTCCCTAGGCCTGATCTTGATAAAAAGGGTTAGGACTTCTGAATTAGGAGTTTGAAGAATGCAAGCTACTGACTTGCCATGGAGATGCTGCATAATGTCATATTCTTCACTTGCTACACTAAAAAATCAGGGGGCTCTCATACCAACAGTCCATCCAAAACATGGTAATTAGACCATCATGCACTTTCCATTTCACTTTGTGCCTCACCTTAAGGCACCCTTGATAGATAGCTTTCCGTCAAGGAGACATCAGTCCCTTGATTTTGACAGTCCATAGCCGTTGTTTTTGGAGGTACTTGGATCTTATTATCTCCACCCATGTAGAAAACACCGAGGGGACTTTCTTTACTTGAAAGGCCAGCACTGCATCATTCACTTCTTGAACTCTTTTAATTCTAAGACCTCCCTCGTCAATAGGAAGATAGACTTGAGACCATTTCACAACATAAAGGTTTTTCTCACCATTATTCTCACCCCAAAGGAAGCTGCAGTGGAGCTTTTCAATCTACCTTATGGTTTTATGAGGCAGCTTGAAAACCATTGCCTAGTACTGTAGGATAGAAGAAATCACATGTTTAACAAAACAATGATGTCCAACAAGAAAAAATGTTAAGTGTTTCCAAATCACGAGCCTTGTCTCCACCTTTGTGATAATAGACACACAATGGATCTAGTCAAGGTGTTCAGTGTGGAGCGGAAGGCCTAGATACTAAAGGGGAAGCAGCCAGTCATCCAACCCAGCATAACAACTGCCTGTTGGGCTTCCTAGGAGGAGGTTTTGAAGGGGAAAATACTGTTTTGTCATGGTTAATCTTCATCTTAACATTTTGTTCGAACTCGGTCAACTTGAATTTGAGTTGAGTTAAGAAACCCTCATGCAATCTAGAGAAGAACAAAAAATTGTCAGTGTAATAGAACTGAATGGACCTCCATCGAAGTATCTAGCACCCTGATAGCTTTGATTCTGCCCTACATGACATCATATTTTACACTTCTAGTAAGCATTTCAAGAACAATAAGAAAGAGGTAAGGGGAGAGATGGTCCCTTTGTCTCACTCCTTATTTTGGTTCAAACTATATGCCTTCATGACTATTGACAAGTAGAGATACTGAGACTGTTATCACTTCAATTATCATCTTATGGATCCAAGATGCCGCAAAATTTAAATCCCTTAGGCACTGTTTGGGTGGAGGGAAAGGGAGGGATTCAACAATCAATCATTTGTTTGGTTGATTAATTAGAAAGGAGGGAAAGGAAAGGGAGGGAAAGGAAAGAAAAATGTAATGTAAATCCAATCCCTTCAAAATTGGATGGATTGGGTAGGAAAGGAAACTTCTGCCTCTTTCTACCATCTATACCCCTTTCAATTTTTAAACATTTTGAATGTTAGGGGTATTATTGTAAAGTATTATAAATGATATCCTTTCTTTTCCTTTCTATCCAAACAAGCTTTAGGCCCTGTTTGGTTGGAGGGAAAGGGAGGGATTCAACAATCAATCATTTGTTTGGTTGATTAATTAGAAATGAGGGAAATGAAAGAAAATTAAAAAGTTTGTTTAGTTGCAAAGGGAGGGAAAGGAAAAGAAAATGCAATGTAAATCCAATCCCTCCAAAATTGGATGGATTGGGAAGGAAATGAAACTTCTACCTCTTTCTACCATCTATACCCCTCTCAATTTTTTAAACATTTCAAATATTAGGGGTATTATTGTAAAGTATTATAAATTATATCATTTCCTTTCCTTTCTATCCAAACAAGCTTTATAATCACCTCTTTTCTTTCCTTTCCTTTCTATTCTCTTCCATTTCCATTCCATGTCCTTTGCTTCCCTTTTCTTTCCTTTCCATCCCTCCATTTCCTTCCCTTTCCCTCCATCCAAACAAAGCGTTATAATCACCTCTTTCCTTTCCTTTCCTTTCTATTCTTTTCCTTTTCCATTTCATGTCCCTCCCTTCCCTTCCCTTTCCTCTCCAGTCCTCCCTTTCCTTCCCTTTCCCTCCATCCAAACAAAGCGTTAAAGCATTTTGAAGAAACTCTCAGGAGATTCTATCATAAGTTTTGCTCATATCAGCCTTCAGACAGAAAGATTTTTCTTTTTTACTGTTCATAAAGAAGATGACCTCATGAGAAAAGAGAAAATTTTCTTGAATGCTGCGATTTGGGAGAAAAACGTGTCGATTGGCTTCTATAATGCAGCAAAGGAATGGTCACATTCTTTTAACCATGATATCACTAATGAACTTAACTGTGCTATTACTAAGGAAGAACGACCTGAAGTTCTGAATAAGAGATTTCAGAACAATGATAATATGTGAGTGATGAGCTTTTCAGAGGAGCTTGTCGGACACAAAGAAGCTACAAATGGCCAAGAATATATCCTACTGAACCATAAGGCAGCACTTTTGAAAGAATCGATTGGAAAACTTGTCAAACCCAAGAGTCAACTCCGAAATCCACCTCCATAACAGCCCACTGAATCTCTTCATCCCAGAAAAGATTCAACAAATTGTTGTTGTCGTTAGAGGATATAGGGGGATCCTTTGTCATATCCCTAGGAAGCTAACCAGATCTTCTAGAACCACCAAGCAAGCCTTCAAAGTAGTCGGTACATTTGTCAATAATAAGCTGGGGGTCCTTGTAAATTTGCTCATCCACCTCCACTCTGTTGATCTTCCACTTACTTCTTTCGTTATTCACCAAAACATGGAAACACATGGTGTTGGCATCATCTGCTTGAAGCCACTTCGCATGTGACTTCTGTCTCCAAAATTTCTCATCCACTAAGAGCAACTAGTTGGGCTTCCTCCCACCAGCCTATCCCAAAAGTTGATCAAAGATCCCTCTTGTTGTCATCGGCTGACATTTCGCATGCTTTTTACGGGCTTCCTCTATCTACTTAGACAAATATCTCTCATGAAACTTCTGATTCTTGCTCAAAACTTTTCGCATAACTTCAAACTTCTTCACGTTTCTCATCATTTAGAGACATCCCTAAGCAGGTTGTGAATAGTTTGTCTCAATCTCTTTAACACAAGCCTCATTCCTCAACTAACAGTAGTAAAACTTAAATACATAGTTCATGGTGAAGGACGTAGCAGCCACACTCAAGCAGAAAAGCAACGCACAATGGTCATAGGTCATCATTGGGAAGAAAGACATGCTGACAATGGGTTCAAACTCCTTCGTCCTAAGCTCTTTGATAAAGCATCGATCAATACAAGACATAACATTCTCCTCTTCTATGTTATTATTTGACTAAAAATATTTGAATTTGTAGTCTGTAATTTCTAAGAGCTAACTTTTATGGATGAAGCCAGCAACAGAGATGCAACTAACTATCACAGGAGCCGACACTGCTCAGGACCGAATTGAAATCCCCAATACAAACAAAAGGAATGACTTTCTACCTCAAGATAGAGTTTAATGAAGGGGAGAACAATTTTTTTTTACGGTAATCAAGATTAAGATAGACTCCAATCACCCCAAACGCAGAACCAGTACTAGCAAACAAAAATTTATAGTCGATCCAGTATTTATGATAGCTAAAACCAAACAAATCCACCTCATGGCAATCCAAGATGACCAAGATACGGGCCCACAGCCCATCACACTCTACATGGGAGACCATGTTTTTGTGAGACAGCTTAAAGGAAAATTTCCGCAAGGACTCCTTGCTGAAGCAAGAGTCCGCTAACACTGCAACATGGGGTAACAACTCTTGTAGTTGCATAGGAGCAAGCTGAGCCACCAAGCTCTACACATTCCATCCCATGACTTTCATGATAAAATGACAAAGAAACAAAAGGAATGTGTCATCTACTAGCATGTTTTCTTTGTCCATTTCTTCATCAACTACCTATTCATCTATCCGAGCTATCACATTCATATCTCTGAGATCCTCCACCAATGTAGAAAGGAGTGGGTCCCCTTTCTACCCTCATCAATCCTCATCACATATTTTCTTCTTTCTCTTTGATTCAGTTTCAGAATTTCTTTTAAAGGTTCTGACTCCTCTAAAGAGCTAGTTCTCTTCTTTTGGGAGCTGACTTCTCTGCTTCTCAGCCCCCTCTTTTCATCCTGACCATAGCCTAACAAAAGGTCTAAGTCTTCTGGAACCCTGTGATCTGATTCCTTTCCATCCCTAGGCTCTCTTGTCTTCTCACACCAGCTTTTTCAGGCATTAGAGAAGTCTAGGCTACCATAGCAGAACCAGCCATACCTCCACTCACCCATTGCTTGCAAGATGCCTTTGTTCTGTCACCAGCCCCTAGAGGTCATAGGTTTCAATTTACTCTCTACAGAAGCATGCGATAGGCCCTTTGGTGGCCTTGGCCCTCAGGATTCCAATCGCCTGGTCACCCCTAAGGCTTCACTTAATGAAGGATCCAAACCTTTCTTATGACAAAGGATATGATATCTGTTGGGCATCTACTCCCCCAGCTTCTCATCATTTTGATACCAACTCGTCTCTTTGTTATCTTGATGTGCAATCATTTTTGGTCAAACTTAATATCTTTTGTTGCTCCTTGCTCAGATTCCATTAAGCTACAAGCATTGGAGAAGTGACTCGTAGCATCACACCTGCTGTAGAATCGTATCATACTCTATTACATGCACAATCACCCTACCTCCAAGCACTTCAAGCTCCACTTCTGCCACTAGAATGAAGTTTAGTGGAACCTTCAACATGACTCTGGTGAAACTCAAATGCTCCATCCTGTTGGTGACTGGGTTGACCCCTATGAAACATGCCCATATTATGCTTGTCAAGTCTGAGAAGACTCTAGAATTCCACATTTCATATGATAGATCTGGGAGGCGTACCAAAACCCTCACGAGGGTAGAGGATTCAACCTTGAGCTTTTTTCCTCGCCACCAGCAAGAGGCCACACATAGTCCTGTCTCCCACCTTCCAAACCCCTAGCTGTAGCGCCATCTATAGGTCTACCTCTAAGAAAACCCTAACAAAAAATTACTCTTTCCTACTAACAAGAATATGACTTCTTTTATAGAGGTCCAAGGCTTTCATAGGGTTTTAAAAATAAAGGGTAGTCTATTCTAGACTTGCCAATCCAACCCACCAACGCTGCTATCACAGTGTATTGGAATGGCTTCAACATTACTTGTAGGCTGCCTGAGGGATGACAAATCTCTTCTTCCCACTAATCTCCTTCATCTCCAAGGCTGGAATCACTTGAAACTGGTCTATCGCTCTCACCTCTCCTTCAACAATGGTCACCCAACTTTTCTACAGCAAGTCCCTTTCAGCTGAAGCCATCAAGCTCTACTCCAAGTCCACCATCTCCCTTCGTTGCTTAGCAGAACTGGTCCAACGGCACAACAATGCTTCCTGTGATGCATCAGCAGAGGAACCAAGGGGCCTTTCATCGATGTTCATAGAGAAATCCACCCTGCTGCCCCTAACACGGGAGGAAACCCACATGCGCAAGACCTCAATCCTAAGCTCCTTTTTGCCTTGAAGCATCTTTCTCCTCCACTAAAACATCCTACCCGCTATCAATTCCACCAGTAGACATTGTTGTTTTTGTCATAGGAACTGCTTTGTTGGGTTGAAGGTGAGGGCCATGTGCATTGGTAACTCAAGAGGTGCATTTAAAGTATGCCCTTGTGGTGCCTTTAAGATAGTGGTTGCTCCCCTAGCATAATGAAAATGGAATGAAATTTCTAGAAACTTATTCTGGATTCACTTGGAAGAGGAAAATTATTTCTTTTTTCAAATTCCATCAGCATTTGATGAATCATAAATGTAATTCATGGAATAATTGTTCCATATTTAAATAATGGCTCTGGATTAGGTTTGACATAGACCTGATCCAAAATGTACCCAACTGTCTTATCACTCCATGTTGTTAAAGTGGCACACCAACATGGGTATTGTAGATGGACCATATAACCATGTCATATGGAAAAGGTGAAAAATGCATTGTTCAAAGACAACATTATTTGAGTTATAAATTCAAAATAAAAATTTGGAAACACCCAAACATTTTTTTGATACAAGACTGTCCATATCTACCAATGCCAATATTTGTTGAAAAAAAGAAAGAGAAAATACTGATTAGATATTCTAGACTAGGTTGTTTTACTTGGATCTAACTGTATAACTTTTCTATACAAAGTCATATTTTTCTATATAAACTTGACCATTATAAAAGGCTTGTTTGTTGTAACAATTAGACAACATAATCTGTACCTAGTGCAGAGTCGAACAAAGTTCATGAAAAGTCCTCAACAATTTTATGTGGAAGTTGCTCTAAGAGTATTACAATTTTTGAAATGAAGTTGAAGACAAGGTCTAGGTATCTTCTATCATTTTCATTTGGTCTTGCCCTCAGAACTTACTGTAACTGGAATTGTACAACATGTCAAGAAACTCCTTGTCCTATGACAAATTAATGTATTTTCTCAAACATATGATAATCACATAGGAAACCAAAAACCTACAATAATATCTTGTTAATTGGTTGATGTTTGACATAAAGCAAATGTTGTGTTTGAAATCCTTTAACTACAATTTTTCTTATATAAGCTTCAAATATTCAATGAGTGAACAAAGGTGTGTTATGATAACCATGTGGCACTCATATGTTGCTATGAATCCCATCTTCTATGAATAAATCAAACACACTGATGTTCGCTATCACATACCTGAAAGAAGTGAATGCCTAGTTTCAACATCTCGTATTCAATCTAAAACCTAGAAGTAGAAATATATATACTCAACAAGCCACTTAAAAATTGAATAATCTATAAGCAAAATGAGCCTACAAAATTTATATGCATTAATAAGGACAGTGTAACAAATCATAATAGTTATCCCAATTCAAATTCATGCCATAATGATCCATATTCTGATTATATTTAGATGTTCTTTCCTTCGATTTTGTTGTATTTATCTCCCAAAATCAAGGATAGGTGGATCTCTATATAAATATCCAAGCAAATGATGTAATTCAAAAACAAAAACTTTGAAACTTAGTTTTCAAATTGTTATTTTTCACTTTCAATAGCTGTATTTCCATATATCAAACAAAGTCAAATGTCATCCTTTCCTCATGCTTTTTTTTTTCTTACAAAATTTGATATTACTTCATCATATACCTTTTTCACTTTGTATCATTGTGTCATATTATTAAGAGAGTTATACTTGATGTTAGTTTGGAAGTTGGCAAAGTACTAATTCTTATCATGTACCTTAAATTTTGGTGAGTAGCATAGACTAAGTTTGTTATGTAGTTGTGCCCTCTCAAGGGATTTGGCACACATGCTTGATAATTGTTCCTCACATTAAGAAACATAGTGTTGCTAAGGTATTTTACTACTTTTTAGTAATGATATTCAATCTAGATGTTATTATAAGATATTGATAGCATGTTCCTATTATCATAGTGTGGATGATTCCTCTTATATTTTGTTGAATCCTTATAGAATTTATGACAATGACTTGCACTTTAGTAGAAGACACTAACTTCATTAATCTCTTATATTAATTTAACAATGGTTGTTTCTTAGTGCTCAATGAATATAATTTGCTCCACTGAAATTGCAAAAGAAATTTGTAAACATAACAAAAAGTAATAGTGAAAGTACAACAAACTAAGTAGTACAACAAACTTTTGGGGGGTATTTGGCAACAAGAACAACAATATAACTGCTCTTTAAAACTATCCCACAGATTGGGGTAGACACATAGAACATTAGAAGACCGTCATATATGAGTTTGGCTCAATATTTGAGACAGATTTATGTATGTTAGTAGTATTCATATTGCCAATTGCCCCCTTAGATATCCAACTTACTTTGAGTATAGGGTCAAGATAGAAAAACTCACACATATCCCTTGTCTAGCTGAAACTTTAAACTAAACCTTATTTTTCTTTATATGGTTGAAAAAAAAGAAAAGGTCAATGTATAACTAGGTTAAGGCTAACCAAATAACCAATGATATAACCAAACTCAAAGATGAGCTATAAACTTTGGTGTTGAACTTGGGCCATATAAAACTATGCCACAATCAAAGCTATTCTTTTTTGAGGTTGGGCTCAATTGCTGGTCCATAAGGCCCTTGGAGTAACTCTATTTGATTGCATTAGCCCAGCTTGACCTAACTCTATTTGACTGCATTAGCCCAGCTTTACATTGATGTTTAAATGTAAAAATTAACTTTATTAACATCGACTATTCAATAAAGAATCATGAGATGCTGTATTATGTTGCATTTTTATGGTGCCATTAGCTAAAACAACTCATAAGTTAAAAATGTTTTTTTATCACACTTATGCTTTGATTTTAATAATATGCAATGTAGCGAGCTTTATTGTGCTTGATAGTTTCATCTAATTTCAACTTCATCTTGCACAGCGATTTGGTTATATGAAGCCAGTGGGAATAAATTTCAAGTCTTATTAAACTTTAGAACAATCATTCTTCCAAACATGGCTGCCTTTCATTCAGAAAAGTCATTTCATAATTTGGGTTTTGCCTAGGATTTTGTATTTAATAGTTTCTAAAAGCACAATATACTTCTCGAGAACATGTTTTAATGAAGTTGAGCAAAACCTTCTTGAATGTTTTGATGATGAACACTGGATGCTCTTCTCCAACTAATGTTTGGACTTCATTCATTGCTATCTTCTTGAGTTTGATAGTTAATATCTTGAGTCTATAAGTAAGAATTATGAAAATCATTTTCAAAATGGTGAAACTTGAGTTTCAACATGAGATTCAAAGCCATCAATGCAAGAGCTATGATTGATTTGGCACATTAAGGGAAAGTGCCTACTTAAAGTTCGACCGTTTACAATAATTGATGCATGGTTCTTCATAAATAGGCAATGCAATCACTGATTTATCAATATCTGTTTGTCAATTGAATTTTTTATTTTGTTCTTTTTTTCTTTGTGCTTTTTCCTTTGTTGCTTTTCCTAATTTTCATATCTGAAATATGAGTCAATGCCACGTTTTGATCAATACAAAGTGATTCCAGATTTTTGAAAGGGCTACAATATTTAGTAAAATGACAATTTTTAAAAGGGCTATGTCTGAGCTGGTGTGGGCGGTTAGCCACCTACTCATTAGAAAATCCATGTCGATAGAGCTGGATCCAGTTCAGTTAAAAGGGGTGCCCACACTAGCCCTAGGTCAATGCCCTGTAGAGAAGGCTGCACCACCGCCAAGGCTCGAAACATTGGGTTGTTGGGCTAGGCCACTAAGAGTCTCAATGGGACCTGATTAATCAGCAATTTAACACTGTTTTTGTCTCCCGCCCAAGAAATCCCCAACCTTCGACCTCTTTAGCTTTGCCTCTCTCATCTCTGTATTGCTTGTCCCTACCATCGACTTGCTCATCGCCCATCACCCAGAACTGTAGTGCACCCGACTCTGCCAATGGCTATCGCTGGTTTTCCTTATTGTCATCAACCATCAATCATTGCCTTGTTGACATCACTCAATTGTCACTAGTTGCTATTCACCCCAAACCCTCAAGTTATCAACTGTAAGTTCTTCTTCTTCTTCAATTTTTTTTAATGTTCATTTTTATGAGAGACAGGCGAGGGAACCAACACCACCGAGTAAGTCTCTCTCTCTGTCTTTTTTTTTTCTTGTAGGTACTTTGATTTCAGTAGCTTGATTTTCCTTTTATTGCTGATTTTGGGTTTTATTTGGCCTTTTTGGTTGTTGTTTGAGCTTTTAGAGTTTAGGCTACTAGTTACAACTAGTCTTTGGCTCAGTCTCATTTGCCCATTTTATTGTTGAGAGGTTTTGTTTAGCCATTGATGAATGACTGAATGGTGATAAATGATGATTAGTTTGTTTTCAGTTTTCACATTGAAGGCTTGAACTGAACTACCGAAGTCTCCATTTGCATTACTCCTAGACTCCTTTTTTTTATATATTGTTGAAGACTTGAAGTTATTGCTATTGTTGCCATTTGCTAGATGTTATAATGTTCATGTAACCTTCTTCAGTATTTTGTTTTCAGTTTTCATAATTCCTGAAGGCAGCTTGGGCCTTGGGGGGGCTAGACAGGCTCCACTTGGGGGAATACTTTGACAATCCTCATTACACCTAAGTTATTAGGAATATAATTTGGTTTCTATTGCAATTTCTATGAGACATTGACTGATCACCTAATACCAATTCTTTCATTCTTTGAGTATTAAAATTTTAAGCCATATCTCATAATGGCCTCACACATTTGGCCAATTAAGTTGGTCTAAAATCTTCAAGTTCAAATGTCAAATCTTAGTACTCAACTATATGTCACTCAGGGATACAATCAGTTGTTTCTACTTATATTGGTATTTTTGTTCAATGAGATAATAATAGCTTTTTTTTTTTAACTTTTCAAGTAAGAAAATAACTAAAAATGTAAACACGACCTTCTTTATTTTTCTGATATGGTTGATTGTCTGATTCTCTAATTTTTCAGGTAAATTATTTATTTTTTAATCTAATATGGATAAGATTTTCATATTGTTTTCTTGATTGGCTTATACGAGGAAGTTGAATTCAACTTTGAAGAGGGTTGAGGGCTTTGATTGAACTTCATCCACCTAGATATTTTTTCTTGGAAAAAGTATGCTAACATCACCATCTTATGTGTTTCATGGTCTTCAGAGCACATGATATAGTTTGAATTGGCAACTTTAGCCCAAAGTCTTTAATCAGGTCTAGCATATATAAACTCAATTTGATTGAACAAATCATAACTTAATCACATTCTTAAATGTTTAAACTATTCACTTTCAGTTCATACAGAATTGGATTTTTATAATCAACAAGTGATCTTTGGTTTGCCAAGGATTGGAGTTCTAATATATGAAATCGCTCTTATGACCACTTAGTAAGCTTCAACATTTTGAGGTGCAAAAATTTCAAGTTCGGTTTCACGTAACTGTATGGATTCCTTTTGCTTATTACACTAATGTTCAATGTTGCATTTCTATATCATGTTTATCTATTGTTAGTGTTGATGATGCTTTATACTTCAAAGCTAGTAGTCTCAAAGGTCCAATATGAGTGGAAGACATCATCTTGAGACAACTTCAATTTTTGATATTCATATCATGGCTTTGGACTTTTTATATTTTGAGTGAGCTACTCCTTCCACCTAGATCATTAAGTTGTTATTTGATAGACTAGTTAAAGAGTCAAATAGGTGAAAAACAGTTTTGATTGTTCATTAGTTTCTACTTGTATGTGTTTTCTCTTTCCTGTTTCTTTAATGAAATGCATATTGAACTCTTTATCTTTTATGTTTGGCTCATGAAGTATCTATTGTTTTTTAGGTGCTTTATCATTTATAATGAACATGTGAATTGACATTACGATACTATTTTGATCCACAATGGAGCAAAGCCTAATATTTTGTTGCAAGTTCTCCACAACATTAAACATATTAAGATACTTATTTTCTTACATGTACAAGATGCTTTGATGGAGGGTATTTTTTTAGGATAAGAGATAATTGAGACAGGCCAAAAGCTTGTAATCCTGACATATATATTTTTTACATACTTTGATAGAAGGTATTTGTTTTAGACATGATATAACTGGGGCATTTCAAAAGCCTCTAAGTTTGATATATATATATATAACATGCTTTTATAGAAGGTATTTGTTCAGAACATGAGATAACTTAGACAAACCAAAAGTATGCAATTTTGATATATATTCTTTTATGCATTCATAGAAAATATTTGTTTAAGACATAAGATAATTGTGACAAGCTAAAAGACTGCAATTCTGATATATATTATTTTACATGATTTCATAAAAGATATTTGTTTAGGATAGAATAACTAAGACTGACCAAAAGCCTATAACAGTGATGTATGTTTATCATGAGAAATTATTCTTTTACATGTTTGAGGGAAGACATTGTTTTGAATAGGTGATAGATGAAATAAGCTAAAATCCTACAATTGTGATGATAATTTTGTTAATGTAATTGTTAAAACATATTTGTTATTGATAATATAGTTATAAAATATTAGACAAACTACAAATTATTGATCTTTGTATATTTTGATTTATTAATTTTTTTATTTTTAATGCATGGGCATGGATAAGTTTGTGGTCAAAATGCCTTTGTCTGGTACATATACTTCAAAGCAAGATTATATCAATTCAAGTACAGAAGGAGAATCAAATGAGAAGCAAAACAATGTAGAATTTAATGAAACAAAGTTGCCTACAGATCCTATATTTCGTCCTCCTATGTATGTCTACCTATCATCCTAACAGTACAAAAAGCATTTGTAGAGCGTATTTTCTGTAAGGCCCTTGTTGACCTCACAATTGGTTCAAACAAACTGCCAATAAAGAAAATTTAATCCAGCATGGTATGATGAATATAAGGGTTGGTAGGAATACAATACTAGTGAAGCATAAAGCATATTGTAACAATTCCCAATTAATAAAGTCCCACACTCACCATGCGTGTGAGTGTTGAGAGACATATTCTTCATCATGGATGTAGGCTAGCACCAAGGGCCAAATAATGTTAAGTTTTCTTTGTGCTTCTTTGTTTTTCATGGTATTAGAGCTATGTTAGATCCATTCTAGCTTCATCTATGGTGGCACACCCTCAACAATGTCTAGCCTCAGCCCTGTTTCCCCCAATCCTCATTCCGATACTCAACGGAACATGTTTTTTTAACAGTGTCTATAAAGTTATATTGGACAAATGATCTGTTATGGCATCACAAATCAATAGTGTCATGAAGAGTCAAGACCTATTGAGGTATGTTATTGGCTCCATTATGATTCCTTTTGAGTACCTTGATACTGAATAGACTAGGCCAAATCTTTATTTTGAAACATGGGAACATGCAAATCAACTAGACTTATGTTGGATTCAAGCTCTGGTGTTCAAAAACATTTTTACCTCAGTTAATTTCATATTCAAATGCATGTCAAGTTTGGTGTGCATTAGAACAGTAGTATACTTCTCAATCCAACTTGATAATCATTCAGCTAAAATGAGATTTGTAGAATGTGAAGAAAGGGGATATGTCCATGGTTGATTATTTGAATCATATTAAATTTTTATATGATTCATTGGTACCTATTAATCATAAGGTTTCTGATGCTGATTTGGTTCTTTACACCCTTAATTGGTCTTGTCTTCTAAGTACGAGGATTTTACCACTACAATGGCTACATTCGAGAAACTACCTACTTTCTTTGAAATTTTTGACATGCTTATTACCAAAAAAATCGACTACAACTTCTTTTACCTTCCCCTCATATCTCTTAAGAATCCAATACTATTGTCATGGTTGCCCAGTGTGGTGGAAATCGTCGGGAATCTTATTATGAAAGGAGGAGAGGTGGTCATAATGGAGATAGATGAAGCAACAACTCATATAATGGGGGCCGTGAGAATAATGGAGGGCATGGAAATTTACCAACTTCAAATCTAATGCTGGTATTACTTGTCAATATTGCAGTTGTAAGAGACATAATGCTCACTAATGCTATGATATCCAAAGGCTTTTATGTCTATGGCACAAAATGCTGGAACAAACACTCACATGACCACTTTATCTACTTCTTCCTCTAATACTATGGATAACAACCAAGAATGGTACCATAACATGGGTGTCTCACATGACCAACAATTATCAGTTCATGCAAGGTAAAGTCTCCTACCATAGAAATGATCCCATTATTGTTGACAATAGAGAAAAATTATCGATTAAAAAAGGTAATTTGTCTTTATCATCTAAACATAATTGTTTTCTGTTGAAGAATGTTCTGCATGTTCCTATGAAAGAATCTCCTTTCTGTTGATAAGTTCATTAGAGATAATTTTTGCAAAGTAAAATTACTAATCATGATTTTATTGTTAAGAAAATGTCGACGGAGGAGATAATGCACAAGGGATAGCTTTAGGATGAACTATATGCGTGGACTAGAAATAGTGAAGATATGAGTGCTCATGTTTTGAAGATAGATTGCCAACTTGCAAATCTTATCTTCCAATTTTGAATAATGTTGATGATATTTTCAAAGATGCTTTTAAACTTTGGCATGGACCTTTGGGACATGTGAATAATCATTTGCCAAGTCACATAACTTCATCTAAGTCTATTCCTGCTAGTTCAATTCCTAAAAAGTACTTTTGTTCTGTGTGTGCTTTAGCTAAAATGCACTATCTGCCCTTTACTTCAGTTGAGTTAAGAACCTCATCTCCATTAGAGCTGTTACATGGTAATATATGCGGACCTTCACTAGGCATATTTAGATAAGGTTATAAATATTATTTGTGATAGTAGATGACTTTTCTCGGTTCACTTGGATTTTTGTGTTGGCAAAGAAATCTGAAATATTTGCTTTCTATCAAAACTTTCATAAGATTATTGAAAGACAAGTTGAACACAAACATAATTGTTTTCATAGTAATGGTAGGGGTGAATTTATGAGCACAAAATTTTCTCAATATCTTACTTCTCATGGTATTCAAAGAAGAGTTTCATGTCCATATAACCACAAAATGGTGTATCAGAATGAAAACATCACATATTGTTGAGATAGGACTTACCATGCTGTAATCACCCAAATTTTTTCAAAAATAATCTTCCAAAATTATTAAAAACACAAAACCCAATTTTGGATCTAAATTGGTCCAAAGCCACAATCCAAATCTAAATTAGGTCCAAAAACCCAAGTTCAAATCCAAATCAAGCATTTGAGACCCTCATTTGCCTTTTTTTTTTTTAACAAAAAGGCCTCCTTTTAGAAGGTGATTTTGATATTTTTGGTAAACAAGACTCATTTGCCCCTCCTTTTTGACAAAGAACCTCCTTTTAGAGAGTAATTTTGATATTTTTGATAAACAAGACCCATTTGCCCCTTCTTTTTTACAAAGAACCTTCTTTTAGAGGCAATTTTGGTCTTTTTGGTAAACAAGATCCATTTGCCCCTCTTTTTTTTTATAAAAAACCTCCTTTTAGAGGATAATTTTGGTCTTTTTGGTAAACAAGACCCATTTGCCCCTCCTTTTTTTATAAAGAACCTCCTTTTATAGGGCAATTTTGATTTTTTTTGTAAACAAGTCTCATTTGCCCCTCATTTTTTTTATAAAGAACCTCCTTTTAGAGGGCAATTTTGGTCTTTTTGGTAAACAAGAACCATTTGCCCCTCATTTTTTTTTATAAAGAACCTCCTTTTAGAGGGCAATTTGGGTTTTTTTGGTAAACAAGACCTATTTGTCCCTCTTTTTTTTACAAAGAACCTCTTTTTAGAGGAAGATTTTGGTCTTTTACAAAAAAAATTCAAATTTTATGTTTTGGCTTCAAAATCCTTTATAAATACCCCCCACTTCCCCCCTCTTGGGTAAGATTGGTCCTTGGAAGAAACTCTAGTGTATTCTCACTTGAAGACTTAGAGTTTCTCTTGAGCTCTCTCTCTCCCCCTCTTTCTCTTTCCATTTCTCTCCAACTTGGAGCAAGCTATAACCCTCTTGGAGACATCATCTTGGAGCTTCACTCAAGGGGATCTTTAAGCTAAGGTGTTCATTTTCTCTAAGCCTTTCTCATTTAGATGTATGTAATCAAAACCTCACTCCATTTTTTATTTTCTTTCTTATCTTCTTCATCTCCTCATGGCCATATGAGATAGCTCTCATTCTCTATTTTAGAGTCAAGAGGCTATACTCGAGAGCACCGGGAGCATGAGAAGATGAGATAATCTTTCATTCTACGATTAAATCATGTTATTCATTTTCTCAAATATAATCTTGTTGTTGTTGTTCTTTCCTTTCTTGAATATATATTTCTTTTGCTTTCCTCATTTTCTTCTCATCTTCCTCTCCCATGGCCAAAAGAGATAACACTCAATCTATTTTTTTAGAGACAAGAGGCTATGTTCAAGTGCACCGGGAGCATGGAAAGATGAGATGATCTTTCATTTCATAGTTACTTCATGTCCTCCCTCCTAGTTGAATCTTTTTCTTTTCATCTCTCTCTCTCTCTTTCCTTCCTTGAATATTGTCTATATATTATCTTTGCATAGTTGCTTGGTTTTCTATTTATATATAAATGTATGGTGGGAATGAGAGTGTGGTTTGAGGATTCTTTATCTTCATATTGATTTTTGAGGTTGGGACTTGTCGAACCCGGAAAAACCCTCACGAATATGTACATGTTAATATGCATTTGCATGACATTTCGCGTTAGTTTTCTTTTAATCATCCCATTAGGAACCCTAATGAGTATCTTATTGTATGATTTGTTTTCTTCCATACCCAACGGTGGAAGAAATATATCCCTTGTGGAAAACTAAATCATAACATTCTATGTTTTTATATAAATCATATTTTTCAAAAGAAATCTCTCTAATGTGGCCTTGGAGACTTAGCTTAGGCTCTTGCATGAGTCCAAGCTCCCTTCCGGCCTATATCAAAATTTGAAGTCGACGGTTTTCAAATCATTCTTTGATTTTCATATTCATAAAAACGGATGCGTATATATATGTTATATACGTATGCATGCACATGAATATCTTTCTTTGTTGTTTCTCTTTCTATGATTTAACATACTTTTATAAACTCTCGTATACGTATATATAAATATATATATGTACGTGTATGTCATTTTAAAATCTCTCTTTCTCATTCTAAAATGATCTTCTCTTCTCTACTTGATATAAACATCATTTTCATAAGCTTTCATATATGTATACAAATACATATCTTTTTTTTTTTCAAAACATGTGATTTTATGATTTTCAAGAACTTTTTCTTTCTCTATATCTCTCTTTGGATGTAGTCCTTCATCTTTTTCATTCTTCCAATATCTTACCATTTAAGATTTTAATTTTTCATTTACCGACTTCATTAATACCACAACTCAAGTAATGACCCAATATTGGATTCATGCTTGATGGTCTACAATCCCAATCCATTTTCAAAAATTTTTTTTTCTTATATATGATAACTATAAAAACAAAAATCTTAGATGTATGTTTTGGTAGGAATGTCTTAGATGAATGTTGTGGTAGGAATGAGTCATTTTTCTTCCATTCATCTTAGGATTGATGCATTCATGCATTCACTTCCACTCAATATCACAAATGAGAACAAACACATCTCTAAAAAAATTTAAGCAAGATGAGATGGAGCTCTAACTAGGTGGTAACCGAATTAGAGCAAAATCTCAAGCCTACTTAAAGTCTTAAGAGAACACTAAAATGACTCCAAAGTGATTCCCAAACTTTTCAAATGATATTTAAAAGATTTCCCAACTCTAGTTTTCATCAAAATGTTTCACATTCTCAAGCAATTGTTCAAGAACTTTTTCAAAAGTTTGAAACATCAAACTTCCAATATTCTTCTACACCGCATATAGAAAAGATGTTTAAGCCAAAATGAAATGCGTCAATAATAAACATAGCCCTTGGATTGATTACCTTCGGTAAAGGCGCCGGGAACGGTTCATCCTCGTACCGACGGGCGAGTCCCTTTCTCTTTTATTTTCAAATAAAAATCTCATTTTTCTGGAACACTCTAAAAAAAAACAAAAAAATTTTGGGGATGCAAACACATGCTTGTATGCAACTAATTTTTGGACAAATGCTTTTACAATGGCTGTTTATATCATCAATAGGCTGCCTATTGGTGCACAAGAATTAACCCCATATGAAAATTTTCTTGGTTATAAGCCTCGCCTAAAAATATAAATGTGTTTGGATGTACTATGTATGCACTAATCAGTCCCCAAAACAAATCAAAACTTTCTCCCAAATCTCATCCTTGTGCATTCCTTGCCTTTCCCAAATGTTTTAAAGGTTATATATGTTACAATCCTTTGAACAAGTAGGTCATTATCTCAAGACATGCCCTATTTGATGAGAAAACCTTTATACTTTTGTTCAAGAACACCCATTACTGCCTAAGAAATTATCCAATGGCTAGCTAAACACAAAACTCAGCCAACTACAAATTCTCAACTTATCCCCTTACCCAATCTGTGTGAATCTTCAACCATCACAACAACCGGTTTTATCTCTCAACAACCTAATATTGAAGCACCCGAACCTCTAGATCCAACTGAACCAAACAACACTTCTCAAAAATAAACGAAAACTAACCACACTCTAAGGACCAAAAACACGCATGCTAGAAACCATCCTATGCTCACATGCTCTCAGGATAGAACTCAGGGACAATTTTTTTTTTATCTATCTTAGTAAAACTGAACCTAAAGTAATTGACAAAAATACTGAACTTCTAAACTTGCAAGAAGCCATAAAATATGACAAATGAAACAAAGCTATGATAAGCAAGATAGAAGCTCTTTGTAGAAACAAAACTTGGGATTTGGTTCATTGTAAATCACATTACAATGTAGTAGGATGTCAATGGATTTACAAGATTAAGAGACATGCAGATGGGTTTTGAAACGGTTCAAAGCTTGTCTTGTGGCTAAAGGATATAGTCAATGTGAAGGGATAGACTACTTTGATACTTTCAGTCCTATTGTGAAACCTGCAATGATTCAACTTGTTCTATCCATTGCGACTAGTCAAAGATGGAAAGTTTACCAACTGGACATCAACAATTCATTTCCTCATTGGACTTTAAAAGAGAGAAGTTTATATGAGTCAACCACTAGGATTTGAAGATAAGAGCAGCACTAAAAATCTCTATATGGTCTCAAACAAGCTCTATGGGCATAGTTTGAAAACTTGAGCACATACCATATATTCAAGGAATTTGAAGGATCTAAATCCAATATAGATCCACATGCATTATATATTGTGTACATTCTTATCTACATAGAAGATTTCATTGTGACAGGGAGTCCTTCACATGAATTGCAAAACTTCATCAATGAATAGGTAACAAATTCTCAATCAAAGACTTCGGGAGATTCATTGCTTTTTTGGAATTGATGTTAGTCACAAAGAAACCAGATTTCTCTTGTCACAATAGAAATACATCAAGTAACTCCTAAAACAAGCTCACATAGAAGAAGCCAAGGCGGTGGTTATGCCAACAACACCCAAAAGGCCCCTGTCTAAGTTTGAATGAGACAAACTTAAAGATGTGACTATATATAGAAGTATCGTAGGGTCTCTATAGTATGTGACACTAACTCATCCAAATATATGTTTTTCTGCCAATAAAGCTTGTCAATTCCTCCATGAACTTACAAATATTCACTAGACACATGTAAAGCAGATACTTTGCTATGTTTAAGAAACTGGACATCATGGACTACACACAAAAATGGCATCTCATTGGAAACTTGCAGCCTACTTTGATGTAGACTGGGTTGGATGCCCAGACAATAGGAGGTCCACAAGCAAATCTATTACCATACTATGAAGAAATATTATATCATGGGGGTCTGACAAACAACATACTATAGCTTGCTCTAGCACTGAAGTAGAGTAAAAAACCATGGCTAGAGTTACGACTGAACTAATATGACTGCAACACTTTCTTAAAGATATCCAAGTTCCTACACAAGAGGCTCTAATATTGAAATGTGATAATCTAGGCGCAACCCACCATGCTGCTAATCAAGTGTTCCATACTCATGCCAAGCATATACAAATTGACTTCCATTTTGTTACGGAAAAAGTGGCAAAGGGGGGATTACAGTTAAGTTAATCAAATCTAAAGATCAAATTGCATATATTTTGACTAAGGCATTGGCTGGACCAAACTTTCATGATCTCAGAGGCAAGCTCAACCTAGTTCACAAAAGTATTGGCTTGTGGGGGCATGTTAAGATATATACAAAACCAAATCATGAGGACTTGTTGCTTCATAAAATAATGGGTAAAGATAGAAACCATAAACAATATAACAACAGCCATACTAATCAATATCATAAATTAGTAGATCTGAATTGTAGCAATTCCCAATTAATAAATCAGCTCACACTCTCACCATGCATATGAGAGTTGAGAAAAAAATTCTTCATCTTTACCAAGGGCTGAACCACATTAAGCTTTCTTTGTGCTTCTTTGTTTTCAAGAACATACAAATAGATATATTCTAGAAGCATTTATGTCTGAAGGATTTGATCATTGAAAAGAGAAGAAGAGACTTAAATACATGTTGGAGGCTCTAATAGTCATCACAATGCAGCATAAATGAAGTGTGAAAACTTGATGTGACAAAGAAAGCATATTAATATAATATTTTAGAGACAAAATGATCAACCAAAAATGTATATCAAACTCGCAATTATTAATGTGATAAGATTCTTGCTAAAATAAGGATTAACATTTGAGTGCATGATGAAAGTGACAACTCTCTTAATAAAAAAACATTATTAATATAATGAAATACCCTATAAAGATCAATAGTCAAATTGATAAAGTTGTACTGAAAAATGCTTTCAAAAATTACAAGTTGACATCGCTACATATGTAAAACGATATTGTGAGGGCATGTGTTATGGAAACTATAAATGCTATTATAAAGAAGCTTGGAGGTTTGTTTTTTTTTTTTTCTATTTTGCTTAATGATTTTGGAGATTTATCAACCAAAGAACAAATTGCTCGTGTTAGGATTTATTAATGAAAAAGGTCAAGTAGTCAAATGTTTTCTTGCTCTTGTGCATGTTCTTGAGACAAGTGCCATGTCACTCAATGCAGTTGTTGAAGAAACATTTTGTAAGCATAGATTGAATATATCAAATTTGAGTATATAGGGTTATGATGAAGCAAACAATATGAAATGAATTTTTAATGTATTAAAGACTCTTATATTGAATAAAAATGAGTTTGCATATCATCATAATTGTTTTTCACATCAACTCCAATTAACATTAGTTGCTATATTTGAAAATCATCTAATAACTGGATTCTATTTTGAAATATTGTCAAGGTTGTCAAACTTTGTTCTCTACTTCATGCAAGAGACTTGAGCTTATTTGAAAAGCATAATGTATAAGAATCGCTAAAGCACTTGAGTTAATTGAACTTAAAACATGATGAGGACTGAATCAACAGATGAGTCAACCTGTTGATACTTGTTGGAGTTATTATTATGATGCTATAGTCAATTTAATTGACATGTTTCCTTCGTGATTATGACTTAGATTTTATTGCAGAAAATATAATAAAAGAAAAATAAGATGCAATTGAATTGACATATACATTGCAAGACTTTGAATTTGTATTAGCATAGAGTTCTAAGGATAACTAACACACTTTGATATGCACTCTAATGAAAAGAATAATATATTATGAATGCCATGACTTTGGTTGTTTTATCAAAGGAATGCCTTCAAGATTTGAGAGATGATGGTTGAGACTCTTTTATGAATAATATCTCTATATTGTAAAATAAATTTGTTGTTTTAATGCATGACTTGGAGAACTCATATAGACCTTAAGGACGACTAGATGTGCATTAGAAATGATTATATGTTTGCATCATTATTGTGTAGAAGTGTTTTATACTACTAATGATATGCAACTTCAAGAATTGAATAGTCTTTTCGTTGAGGCAAATGTAGACAACCTTCTTTTAGTAGCATGTTTGAGTAAAAAATTGTTCTTATACTTTTGATAAATATAAGTTGATTCGTCTTGCTGAGCTCTACCCTATAGACTTCCATGGAGTAGACCTACATAAACTTCAAAGTCAATTGGAAGTATATATTGAAGACATGAAAAATACTGAAGAATTTTCAAATTTAAAATCTTTGATTGAGCATTATAAAATGATTATAACAATTGAAGAACATATAGTGTTTCCTTTAGTGTATCCATTGGTTAAGTTGGCACTAACTTTACTAGCCGTGACAACAAGTGTTAAAAGAACATTTCAACTATGAACATTATCAAAACTCGGCTTCATAAAAATGAGAGATGAATGGATCAATGATATTTGGTTATTTACATTGAGATGGACACATTTGACGATATCAATAATGAAACAATTATGCACTATTTTCAGAACATGAAAAGTAGAGAGAGCCAATTTTAAATTTTATTCATGACTATAGTTTTTTGATTTGCTTTTTAGAGGTCAATTGTAAATTTGTTCATATCTATACTCATTTGCTTTGCTTTTTGGAAGGGTCAATTGTAAATTTCTTCATATCTGCACTTTTTGATTTACTTCTTTTTGAAGCCAATTGTAAATCTGTTCATAACTATAGCTATTTGACTACAATTTTAACTTTATCAATAACTATAGCTATTCGTTTTATTTTTAAAATTTGCAAGACTTTTTATATACCATGTATTAGTGCCTCTCAGAAAAAATTCTTGGCTGCTGCTAAGTCCTCATTGAGAAATGCGGGTTTGAGGCTTTCAAGTTAAATAAGGACAAAAAATCAATGCCCATATATATATATATATATGTTGTTGAATTTTGTTAATAATTCCTCAAATGCTAGAAACACCACAAACAGAAATTTTATATTCAGAAGCATGCTAATGACCTAATGGTTTAGCATATGAACAAGCCATGCATCTTGAATGATTAAGAAAGAAATTTGTTTATTCTTTTATACAAAAAGTTGCTATTTAGAGGGCCTTGCAAATTGAATATTCATTTCTTTTTCAGTTTCCTTGTGAAAAAAAACTAAAAGTATTACAAAATAATATATTAAGCACCAGCTACCGCTGTATTTTGAGATATCTTCGTTCTTGGAGACTAATTTCATGGGAAAAATAGCAACAAGGACGCCTTCATAAGATAAACATGTTTCTACACATTTTCATGTCAAATCAACTGGGCACGGCCGTTGCGCAAGAATCAACTACGAACGGCCCCTGCGCAAAGACTCGCGCCTTCGCATTCAAGTTCAGAAAATCGGATCCTCTTCCTGTCCCAACTGTTATCTACAGATCGACCAAAATACCCGAGTCATAGCTCACATCGATATTTGTTGCTTCTAGGAAGACTTACCGACCGCGGCAACCGCGCCAAAGTTCAGTTCGTGAGGCACACATCTCCTCCGCCTCACCCTGTACGAGCTGCCTTTTTCATGGTTTCCCGGCTTTCCGGAACTGAAGGATGGCTTTCCCACTCTGCGGCAACTCTCGACTCTCTCTCATGAAAAACCCTCATTCTCCTCCTCATTTAGGTCATAATCTTCTTTTCTGATTATTTGTTTTCCTTCATCTTCACTAAGAATTCAATCTTGTAGTCGCTTCAGTTCATTTTGTATTTACGTTGCAAGAACTAAGAGAAACTCTCTCTTCTCTCTCTCTCTCTCTCTCTCTCTCTCTTTGTTTTCTTTTCAGGGACGAGATTAGCACGACCGTACCAGTCTGTGGTAATTTCTTCTTCTTTAATTTCAGTTCGCTTCTTTCTCCCTGTAAGTTGTGGTGTTACGAAATGAGTCTTTATTAGTCGCTTTGAGTGGTTACTTAAGTCGTCTCTGTTCTGTTCTGGCATCATTTACGTCTAAATTTGCTTCTGCAAGCGTTTCTCATCGAGTGTTGATCTATTTGCTCTTCAAATGAAGTTGGTCGGTTCATAGTCACAGAATTACTGCTTAAATAACTGCTGCCGCTGTCACGCATAGTACAATTATTGTTATTAATGTTGCAACGCATGATTTTCATTCATTGTTTTCTGGAGAAATCTATATTAACGGGAAGAGTCGTAAAGAAATTAAATCTATGACTGACCATTAATTATGTCCAACCAAGTTTTTGTTTGTCTTTGGTGCTTAGCTAAAGGATCATAAGCCGCTTAAGTTGCTTGAATTGCAAATTGGAAGCAGGTAAGAATTGTTTATTTGGCTGTACCTGGCACCTGCTGCGCTTGATCACTAATATAGACATTGTTCAAGTCTTCAAGATAATGTGTTGGGGATGCGCATCCTGGCTACACTGAGCTTAGAATACCTTTTCTCTACTTCCCATTTTCTGCTGCCAGTTCTTGGGGGATCCTAACACCAGCTTCTTGCTTCATGTTTTTGCGTTATGATGCAGGAGACAAACATGATGTGACAGAGACTCATGAGATCCATTTGAATCCAATTATGTTTCTATGGATCTTTAGCTTGTATCTAGATACGGGATCTAGTTTAATGACTGTGTTCAATTGGGAATTTCTATTTGCTTGGACGGTTTTGTTTTTATTAAATAAGTGGATAATTACTTAAAGTAATTATCATCTGTGAATGTTTATCAAAATAGAATTTTATCATATAGGAAATTGTCATCTTTAAATAGATTAGATATTGGGTAGTTTAAAGTTCGGCCCAGCTTTAAATAAATTATCAATTTTTTCTTTTCCCTTTAATTTTCTTTACTTTTCCAGTTATTGCTGTCACTTTCTTCTTCCTTTACATTTTTTATTATTTTCCTGTAATTCCTAGATAATCTTAATTCTACATCATAAAAGACAAACTTGCTGTGTGAATCCATCACCAAGCTTACATCAAGTTAGCAGAATTCTTTCTAGCCCCTGCCTCTTTGAATATGTTGGTCAAGAGTACATACAGGCTCAATACATGCAGAAATAGCATTAGCTTCTGAATGCTTAATGCAGTTGCATGGGCAATTGGGCTTCTCCGGATACCTTAAGCAGTGTTCCTCTCACTAATTGGAACATGTCTCTGTTGCAATGTGCCCCTTTGCCAAAAAATTAGCAGCACATAATGTCTGTCTATCCCCTTTGACATGCTTGTCTATGTGATGGTGCATCTGGTCAATTATGTCTTCTTGAAATTATTTTGGGACCATTTTATTCATTTTGATTCTATCATGTGGCAGAAATCTCTTCCTGTACGTTTATTTACAATTGGAAAAAAAAGATCCAAGGGTACCCAGCTGTTGGTGGAAGAATACATGGAGAAGCTCAAGTCCTATTGCAGTGTTGATGACATTCAATTAAAATCAAATCCTAAACATACTAGGTATGCTTGAACAGATTTAGCCAATAATTGGCAGCTGAGGAAAAATTTTAAGTGGTACATCATTGTTTTGTGTGCACACATTTCTTTTCATTGTTGAGCATCCACACAACCTTAAGTTGTACAAACAATTGGTCCTTGTTTATTCTCATTATGCTAACTCTTTGCACTTCCTCTGCAAATTTAGCTGGTAGAAGTCCCTGTCATGTTGTAAGTGCTGTTTTCAATTTCACAGGTCATTTTGCAGGGAACTTAACTAATCTACTTTGTTCTAAGCAGTGATGTGAAGGCCCAGATAGATGGGGAAGATTTAAAAATTATGCACCACATAAGATCTGATGACTGGGTATATTCACAAGAAACCTTGTTAATCCTCAGAGTACTTGAGAGTGATTGCTGTAACCTTCCATTTTATGATATGTTGCACAAGATTCTTGTAGTTCTATGAATGTACAACTAGTGGCTTTTCTACAGGACTATGTTGGGTTTCCTTTGGACCTTTTGTGTTCTCTATCTTTATTCAGGTAGTTGTGCTGGATGAGAATGGTTTGGATATTGGATCTGAACAAATGGCTGAGATGGTGAGAGAGGCAGGAAATACGGTATGTAGTTTTGCAATACTTTTTCAGTGAAAAGAGTAGATACTTAATGTGTCACATTTCTTCTTGTAAATCTTAAAGCAAGCCCAACATAGTGACTGTTGAACCGTGAACCCTCTAGCCTATATGAAGTGGGTGAGAGATGATAGGACTTAGGAGTCCCATACATGATCAACGTGCACCCTGGTTGGCCTGTGTGGCAGGATTTAAGTAGCCTCCTCCCTTCATCCTTTGCTATCACTTGGAAGCCTTATGTCTCCCGTCATGCATTTCTTTCCAACAGGGTGGGCACTTGATCCGTGTTGTCTTCTAAATCTCCTAAAAAATCTTTATTTAACATATCAACAATTATATACTATAGCTTTTGTTTCCATATGCTCAAATTTTCTCATCTGCAATTATGGTTACATTTACGGATTTACTGCCTATTCAACAATGCAAAAAGAAATTGAAGTAGATAAACTATGTACTCTCTCTCTCTCTCTCTTTCTCTCTCTCTCACGTACACACACACACACATACACACCTAGTATGATGTAGGAGTTGGTAGGGAATACAAGAACTTATGAGGACTACTCTGAGCCAGTTAAATTGAGTGGATAATTCACATGCTGTTACTTCGAAAGTACTTTTTCAAAAACTGAATGACAGCTAGTAGTTATAAAATTACTTTTATGCGGCAGATTGAAAGACATCCGAATCTGTGGTATAGAAACTGGCTTAAATTAGCGGATCTGAATCGAATTACTGGCAAACTGATTCAATTCATTGGCCGATGCATAGGTGCCAATGGCCACATGTCACATG
This sequence comes from Nymphaea colorata, assembly GCF_008831285.2. Classification (NCBI taxonomy): domain Eukaryota; kingdom Viridiplantae; phylum Streptophyta; class Magnoliopsida; order Nymphaeales; family Nymphaeaceae; genus Nymphaea; species Nymphaea colorata. The sequence goes on along the minus strand of NC_045139.1, from coordinate 27,204,959 downwards.
CTGTTCATTTTTTTATTGTTTTTTAAATATTGTGAGGTTATTATATATACATATTTTATTTTTACAGAAAATGAATATAATAATTTGTTTTGCTGATTTACAATCAATTTAGCTGAATTGCTGAGGCCGCTGATTCACTGGATTCACAGCCTGGTGGGTGATTCATTTTTTCAATTTTTATGATGCTCTGCTCAAAATGTTGACCTGATTGCTATATATTTACCTGTTTTGCTTGTTGCAAAAGGTAGTTATTGGGATCTAATTTTCTAGATAGGAGATGTCTATATATTTCTGACAGAGTTACTTTTCTAGCTAATCCAACTGAAATTAGTAGTTAGCTTTTGTCTGCATTTTCTCTACTTTGACTGTTCATCTGGACACCATACCTTATGGCTTATAGTACAGAATTATATGTTTTTCAGCTTATTCTCCATCATGCAAGTCAGACAATTGGTCACCAAAAATGTCATCTAGTTGATATGATCGTCTGTATAAGTTTTATGTTTATTTCTTCTGCAGGGTTCATCTACACTAGTTTTCTGCATAGGTGGCCCTTATGGCCATGGAGAAAAATTGCGTAAACGTGCTGATGTCACTATACGCTTGTCCTCTATGGTCTTAAATCATCAAATTGCATTGATTGTACTTTTGGAGCAGATTTACAGGTATGGTTGACTTGTTACCAGCAGCTGCTTCTACTAGTATTCTGATTCAGTGTTTTGGATTGGAAAGTTTTTACCTAGAAGAAACATTTTTATATAGATAAGTGAACCCTGTTTAATGCATGTGATGTCAAATGTAAATCTGTTATCTGTAAATCTGTGCATCTGAGCTTCTCCTTTTAATTCATCTCCCTTTTTATTCTTATTAGCTAAAGTTTGTAAGGGACCACAAATTTATGGGATAAATTCTGTGCTTATCTCCTTAGTTGCGACTAACCAACTACTTAACTAACAACCTGTGTGAATTTTTAACGGTGATTGTTAGCAACACAATGCATGGATTCAGAATTCATACTTCCTATCGTGGACTCAAGCAAAATAGTAGATTTGCTGCTGACGGTACTCGACGCACTTTCTGTCTTCTGGGCCATGACCATTTCTGTCTGCGCGCCCATCAGAACTGTATATATATATATATATATATATATATATAGGAAAGTTTGGTAAAAACAAGACGACTTGAGTAAGAGACAAAAACCAAACCCATTAAAATTAGTTATTAAAATATTCTTTGTACAATCTAACTTTATAGATATGATCAGAACTCTTAAGATTGATTTGATGAGAAGCATATATTAAGTTAGTCACTTTCTTACTTAAATAATGTTTTTTAATAAAAAAAATGAATGGCTCTTATAACATCAAAATTTTAATAGTAGAAAAGTCAATTACTTTTACAAAAATGACTTGAACTAAAACATGATTTGTATTAAATTGGTGTTTATAAACACATTACAAGGTCCACATTTTGTTTAATAACACTTTTTAACATGAATTTAAGAGTCCTAGTTTTTATCCCTTTACCCAAGTGGTATCTACTATATATATATATATATATATATATATATATATATATATATATATATATATATATATATATATGTATGTATGTATGTATGTATATGTGTGTGTGTGTGTGTGTGTGTGGTGTCTTTTTAAAGTTTCTTCAGTTACAGATGTTTTTTTAATGATTATTTATTGTTAATGCTTTGGATGGAAGATGACAATTTTATTGGTGGTTTCAGAGCATGGACAATTCTCAAAGGTCAAAAGTACCATCATTAGTGACTAATGTGGGCTGGGTTTAACAGTCCATGCTTCAGTTGTCCGCATTGACGGTGTTCTTGCAATACTCGAATAGGAATACTGCCTAATTCAGTCGCTTTGAGGGATTTATTGAAGGGGAATGTTGTTCAAGTTATCTGGCACTCATTCTTACCTACCATATGAAGAGTTAGCAGCAATAGTCAGAGATGCAACTGAATTTCTTGCTCAGACCTCATGAGTTCAAATGATATAAAAAATCTGGGTACATGTATTTTCCGAATTCCTTTCTCAGACTTTTGGCTAACATCAAGCATGAAAGCTGTTGGTATTCACCATGAGAACTGTTCTCTCATATTTGCAGATGAATTGATTGGTGAACATGATAAACTGGTGTATCCAGGAGCAGAAGCCCTCTTGGTCATGATGCTTCTTGTCTCTTTTATATTGACTGATCCAATCCAGAATAGGTACTGAGCTTGCTGACATTTTGTGTGATTCATGTATCTGATGGCACATCGCATTCATCAACTGACCAACTTTATATAATATATATCATTTTTTGAAATTTTCTTGCTTTCCTTTTCTTTAATGTGATAAGCTTCGGTCTATAAATACTAAATAGGAGGTCAAGGATTCACTATAGGAGTTTTGTCTCTGTGTGTGTTTAGGTGACGACTCCCAAAGTTAGTTTTCACTTTAACGAAATGAGTTCTTGTTTGGATGCCACTAACTTGGTTGTGATTATTTTTATACTAAAGTAAATTTCATATAATATGTATTAGAATTAAATAACCAAAATTCAAACCCAAACATTTGTGAACGCTAAGTCTTCAATTGTATTTAGGCTAAAATTCAAAAAGATATCCAAATAATTGATAATCAACTTGAGGTTTAAATGATCAAACTCTACTTGAGACAATGCACATATATGCAATGACATTATCACAAACAAAAATTATTAAACAATAGTTTTATTTCTTTATTTCTTTTTTTTTTTTGGTGTCAATGTTACAACAGTTTGATTACTTGAATTACTTTGGTATATGAGCATGGATGCACTGTTATAAACAATGCCTCCAGAAGAGATGACCACATGAAGTCACAATTGGTTCGGCAATATTTGCACTCATAACAACATCAAAAGAAATCTTTTCGTTCTTTATCGGAGAACCTCATGCAAAGATGCTTTAATCAAATCTTAAAGATGCCAGCCTTTGGTGATACAAGGTGCAACGAAAGGCAACAATAAATAACTAAATTAAACATCTTTTTCATTGTGGGATCCTACACTATTTAGATGATTATGAGCAAGGTTAATTGCTTTCTGATTACTGAGGTGCTTCCGAATTCCATCAGAAGTAAATATGACAATTTAGGCTGCAATAAAGGTCCAAGTATTGGACTGCTTATTTTTTGCATGTTAATTAAAAAAATCAATGTTTGAAAGTCTCACGTCCGTACGTGCTTAAGAAAACTATATAAACGTAGAAGATAAGGCAATGTGAGTCCAACCCCTTGTCTGGGTGGGGAGAAGTTTCTACTAGCTTATTAGCCTTAAAGTACTTATGAAAATGATGTATAAGGCCTTGTTTGAATGCAAGAAATGTCTTCATGGAAATTTTTTTTCTTGGATTCCAACTATTTTTTTTTTAACTTTTCCAAAATCTTGCATTTGCAAAAGAAAAAAACTCTTTATTTAATTCGTTTTCCTATCTTTGAACCTAAAGAAATGGGAAAATTGTAAAAAGTGATTTCAATGTGTTATTTTTGGGTAATATCTCTCTCTCTCTCTCTCTCTCTCTCTCTCTCCCCCTCCCCCCCTTTTCTCTTTCTCTCTCTCGCAGTTCGATTCAAATGGGCATAATGAAATTAAAATATGATCTAGCTTCATAGGCTCCGATAGTACCAAAAGTTTGCTTTTCTTCTATCCCTTCATAAATCATGCTAGAGCATATATATGTTACTCTTGGCCTTACCTCTCTAATTGCATCGTGGTTGTGTCATTTCTGCGATGTGGTAGTGTGACACTAATAGCTCGTTGCATTCCATTCTTAAATTGCAATAAGTTGAAACTATAAATGTCAAGTATCATTTGTGCTTTGTCTTTATCCACAATCAATGCAAGGTCACATGCCTCTGCATACTTGCAAACGATTAATGATCTTCATGTAGAATATGCAGGTGCTGGTTTTATTCCTGCAAACATTACAATAACTAAAAACTTAGAATGAGCGTAGTCAAACACAACAATGCCATAGTAAGGGCTGTGCAAATAATAAATTCTGAGGATTCAAATATGCTGGATATTGGATATTGTTGGGTTACTAAAAATTAAAATTCTGTCACTGAAAGCACCATAAACTGTTGTTGAGAAACACCATGAAGTGTTGTTGTACGATAAACCATCACCTAATGCTCCTATGACAACTGTTTTTTATTGATAAAATTTTAATGTTTGGCTATCTGACAACATTCATCATCTAGCAGACTTGAACTCCTAATACTTCCTTGTGCTGTGTCAATTGTATATTTAAGTTATGTTATTTGCAAAGTGAGTTCTAGTGCTCTTAAGCAATGCTATCTGCATCGTATGATACGCATACGTACTGTATAGGTTTAGAAAACCTATATGGTATGCTTATGATACACGATCCACTTGTGTATCATATGTTTGGCTGTCTGACAACATTCATCATCTAGCAGACTTGAACTCCTAATACTTCCTTGTGCTATGTCAATTGTATATTTAAGTTATGTTATTTGCAAAGTGAGTTCTAGTGCTCTTAAGCAATGCTATCTGCATCGTATGATACACATACGTACTGTATAGGTTTAGAAAACCTATATGGTATGCTTATGATACACGATCCACTTGTGTATCATAAGCGTATCGCCCGTATCTTACAATATGGACGTCATATCATAAGATACATGTGTCATATCATACGATACGGGCGATACACCATCGTATCGTATGATATGGGAAAAAACACAAAAAAGGGGCCCAACAGCCCTTTTTTGTGTTATTTTTTAAAGTTTAAATACTTATCTCTCTCTCTCTCTCTCTCTCTTTCTCTCTCTCTCTTCTTGTTTCTAAAGACTCCAAGAGATGTGGAAGGGAGAGATTTTGTCCATTTCATAAAAAATCACTAAGGATTCATTTGGGTGAGTCTACTAGCCAGTAAAAAGGCTTTCTCTTAGTGGGAATTGTGGGAAGCTTGAAAAAAAGGGTTTTTTGGTTCCTAAGATTCTATAAAATTTTCAAGTTTAAAATTGTGATGGATGCTTATTATGTTATTTTGAATCTTTGATTTCTTATTTTTAAATGTGTTGTTGATATACATGAATGTTCCTTATATATGACTTTTTATATTGAATACATTTTTCTTGATTTTTTCTGATTTTTGGTTTATTTTTTCAATTTTTTTGGTTTTTTATGCTTTTCTCTATTTCTATTAGTTTTAAAATTAAAAAATTTATTTTTATGATACACTATGCTATGTTTGCGATACGTTACCATATGGCGTATAGGTCGGCCTGACCGATATGCATTACGCTACATCTTTTACAACATTGCTTTTAAATACTAAGATCCACCTCCAACAATGTGAGAGAAATAACAAATTCTGATTCTAGACTTGACATAGGCTACTAATTATTGTTGAGTATGCATGTAACAATACCTATGCATGGATGCATTCCAATGCTCCTCAAGTTAAATGCAAAGAAAACCCAAGGGGTGCTCGTTGAAACAAAATATCAAATGATAGAAAAAGAACTCGATCCTCCAAAATGCACGTCATCCACGTATCAGAATAAGGGGAATGGAAAATGGCAAGATGTGTATAAAAATGTGAGGATTGACCTCTACTACTATCTATCTTGCATCCCATCTTTTCAAATATATTCCTAAGATTTTCTTTGAAGATTTTATCTCCAACCTCATGTGTCAAAAAACCACTAGATGAATAATCATAATGTGTTATAGCACATTTAGCTTATCAAGGGAAAACTTTTTATCTACAATATGCCATCTGCCTAAAGTACCTATGAAGATTCACTAAATCGCCATGGACAAAAAGCTGGAAAGATTAACAAAGGAAATTTCTACCCAAATTTCTCTTCCCACATTAAGATAATAAAGTTCAACAAAGTGGTCAGTAGACCATGTACTCAGAGATGAAGGTTTTCTGTTCTGGACTATCTGGATGATGAAGAATGCACATTTAACATTAAAGAGCTTATTAACTAGGAAGCATTTTATATTGTAGGATGGGGCTTTGCCTCATTTCAATTATGTCACCGCATTGTCATGTTCTATTGTGGTAAAGAAAAGAGCGAAGGAGCAAAAAGATCAATTGAAGAGTCAAGGCTTCCTTTTTAAACTTCAAAGAAAACAAAACATATAATAGATTCTTGAAAAATATAAGACAGGCTGACTTTCTCTACTCTTTGTAAGAGTACTATTTTGAATTCTTGTTTCTATATGGAAAAAAAATTCAAACCAAGAGTAGTTGGGTAAAAAAATTAAAGCAAATCTAGGGTCAAATAGTTTACATAATTTTAATTTTAACTATATATTTTTAGATAAAAAGTGTTTAAAAAGCTTTAACTAATATTTTATACACAATATAATTCTGAAACTAGTTTTTGACCCTCATACCCTTGTTAATTTTGTGAAGAAGATTGTAGTGTGTTTTACCTAATCCAAATTTTTAACTGTTCCCCTAGATTGTCAAAGTGCAAATCATATAAATTATTGTATGCACTAATTCGGCAGCCATGTTCGTGATGGTGGTGTTCATGAGGTCAAGCGTCATTTGATTTTCTAGAGGACTTAACATCCATCTTTTTTTGAAAAGCATAGCAATGAGAGAGAGAGAAAGAGAGAGAAGAAGAAGAAAATTAACAAGCAATAAGAACTTATCATCGTGGAGGTTGATGAAGAGTAGCAATGGAAGAATTGTGCATGGAAGAAGCAACAATTATATAATGCCAACCAAAATTCATTATCACAACCATTGTCATGCGGATGACCCGTGGATTTTGTAATTCATGAAAGGGCCCAAATATCTGAAGCCTCTCTTGAAATTGAGTTTTGTACTAGAGCTACTATTCTTTTTTTTTAACTCAATTACAACTGGGTCAGTTCCTACCTGGGTTCTGCTTAACTCAATTTGGCCCAAACAGCAAACAAGAACCTAATTGGAAACCAACTATGTTTTGAGTTCGACCAACCAGATTTTAATGTCATCTAAATCTTACCTAAGTACTTGCAACCAAAACCATGGGTATACAACTTGGGGTTAAGGGGTTACACTCAAAGCTTTGTTGCTTGCTGCTTTGATTTTGATTCAAAAAACTACTTTAAATAAAATATGAACATCTTAATATGTTCATAAAGACTATTTTGATATAGAACATGATTTGATTCAAGTTGTTTTAACGAAAAATGTTTTTTTTATAATTATCATATCATGGGGGCCGTTCATTTTTTCTTAATATAGAAACACCATTAAAGTCTAACAAATGATCAATTTAGTATATGTTTTGCAACAAGTTATTATTAAGATCATATCGATAAGGTTAAATTGCAAAAAGAAAAACATTTCAGAAATCAAAGTCAGAGGGCCTGGTTTATTCCTGACTTAGGCATCCGGTTTTTACCTCTCTCTCTCTCTCTCTCTCTCTCTCTCTATATATATATATATATATATATATATATATATATATATATATATATATATATATATATATATATATATATATATATATATATATATATATATATATATATATATATATATATGATTTTGAGGTAGAGAGAATGTGGTGGTCAAAGGAAGAGTGTTCTAAATTACACCTTGGTATAATTGACCAGAATGTGGCATGGTAGATATGCACCCTTTGAATCCGAAGGTTAATATTTTCAGGAAGCTTGATTATTCTTCTTGTCGGAAAATAAAATAGAGAGATGCATGTGCCAGTACCTACGTTTTACCTTGTTTAGAAGAAGGTGGGAGGTTAAGGGGGGGCATTTTCGATGACACCTGTTAAAATCCTGGTTTTGAGGAAACTAGGTTTTATGGAAACCTGGTTTTCTAAAATGGATTTTAAAACCAGGTTTGTTTGTTTGGATGACAATATTGAAACATGTTTTGACCTTCTAAACCATGTTTAGATAACAAAAACCAGGTTTTTGATGAAGCCTCTAGGAATAAATTCCAGTTGAACAACTAAGGATAGTTAAAGTATGGTTAAACAAATAGAATCATTCATTATGCTCATACAATTACGACAAAGCATAAAACTAGAACACTCATTAACAAGGATCACTAGAACATTATTAATGGAGACTGGTTACAACAGTACATCATCATCATGCATTATCACATAGACCGGTTACATCCCTAGCCCTTGTTTGATTGAATGCAAATTGAAGTTGACTACCTGTTTTATAAAATTGCTGCACTTAACAGAGAAATTCTCAAACACGCAATGGAATTTAAGGCGATACTTGGTCTTCAACTTTTCCACTTTATAAGGTAGAAGTATTCAAAATACAATGTCCACTTGGCCATGTGTAAGAGTCCATGTTAGCTTCTCAAATGGTGGAAACACCTTCTTTAGTGTCCTTAACAAGGATGTTGTTGTTAATGTTTCTCATATCACAATATCAAAAGAAAGGAACAAAAGTTCAAGGGAACATTGGTGTCAACCGGTAAGAGAGAACATATATATATCTATATATATATATATATATATATATATATCAAAAGAAAGGAACAAAAGTTCTAGAGAACGTTAGTGTCAACCAGTAAGAGAGAATATATATATATATATATATATATATATATATATATATATATAGAGAGAGAGAGAGAGAGAGAGAGGTATTTCTAAGTACATATTAGAAATTGCACAAAAATAGGCTCAATAAATAATACAATTGGCATAAAAGATAATTTCTTCCAAAGTACTGCAAGTCTACCAGTAGAATGTTCCCACCAAATGTATTGAATTGATTTTTTTGTGACGTGTGCAATTCTGGGTGTTGTCACAATTACTCTTAAAAATAGACCATTGCCAATACCCTGATAGCACCAGATGAAACAAGCTCGGAAGCATGCACAACATCCACTTCATTGTTGAATATGTAAACCAAATTAATAGTTCGATTAAACTAGCATAATGTAGACAGTAAGAAGAATCATTACACACAAAATCTATCAGAAAAATGTTGGGAACTTTGCCAAGGTGAAAATATCAGGGCAACCACCGGACCCTATGTTTTGAATCCTTCATGGTTGTTCGACCAAATCCACTGTACTTCATCTGCCATGCGAACACCTCCGGCTTTCAGAACAATGTCATTTACAAACTTTAAATATCCAGGGCCAACTCAACATAAATGTCTCATTGGATCCATGCATGATAAGTAGCTAGAACATAATTAGAATGAGCCTGCTTACTAAAAGCATTTCAGTGCAATTGTCAGTATAGCTGCAGCATATAACTTTTCTTATGCTATACACTACAACAATATTGAAAACTCCCAAAGGAAGGGTCCACTGTCTAGAAAACGAAGTGTATTTCGCAACCACAGGTGTGGTCATGAAAAATATCACCCACAGACAGAAGCTCTGCAGAAATCGTTCATGAGAGAGAAAGTTGTTGTCAATGGCAGAAGTGGTTGCCAAAGTTACATTTTTTGCAGTCATTGTCGACACAAATTTTGGTCAGCAATTGAGTTCAATTACCTTCAAAAGAAAGGGTGGTGGACAGGAGAAGATATACTTTCCCAAACCTAATTTTCGCTGCCAAATGCATCTGGAAAAGATGAAAGATAGTTCATGATTTCCTTTCCTTTGGATTAACTTTCCATTTGGATGCAGATGCGACTGTTATTTCCTCACAACATCCTTTTTTCTAGATTCACTATCCATTTGGGCACCACTTCAACCATCATTTCTTCAAAACCTCCCCAAATCTATTGAGCTGTCCCAAGTTGACACTTCCCTTGCAACACAACCAAACAGCTCTCCCAAATTGAATGTTCATTGTACAAGAATCCATCAATTCAGGCAGTTCTGGTACAAATATGTTTCCTCTTCCTACAATCTTCTTTAGTGGGATGAACGTTGCTTCATCACATAGGGAAACATATTTTGAAAATTTGTGTTTTTGTTTCGAAATGTATTGATAGCGCCTGCCTATGCAGATACATGTTCATAGATGTACTCCTCCCAGCTAACCAAGAATTGTTATGCATATGTTGTTAATTAAAAAAATAGAGAAATCATTAAAAGTGTTCCTTATTTTTGAAGTTTTGACAAACTTGATTGTTACCTCCTACTATTTTCTTGTAATTCTCAAAATCTCTTGCTCTCCAATTGTAGACTTTTGTATATAAAAGTGATGAGCGGAAGGCCTCAACAAGATCAAACATGAAAAGGAGATTGCCACATGGTCCAAGTATGCTAGAAAATTCTAATGGAATGCAAAGTAAAAAAAAAAAAAAAGAAATAGTGTGAAGAACAAAGAATAGAGTAGGACAGAAGAGTTTTTCAGTAGAGTAAAAGTTTCCAACATTTCATTTCAGCTCTCTCTTGTATAGGTATTGAAGAGAGTAGTTATTATATTTTAACAAATTTTGATACTAGATTATTATGGCTGCATCACTCTGGCATCAAAGCTTCAATATCACTGAAATGGTGTGATATAAGTACATTATCGCTATATCAGTTTGGTATTGTCACTTTTAAGGAAATGGATAATATGGAATTTAGGTTAAGTGTTATCATAATATATTCATCAACAATGAACATGTGATGCGTAGACAACTTACTGTTATTATCTCAAGTATTAATGTGCAGAAGGCCTCAATGTCCCTAATGCTAGAAGAAGCATGATGTGATGACTTAGTTCTCAATTAGCCTTGAAAGGGGCTCCAGGATGACGACTCCTCTACATGGTCCCAATTGTTAGTTTTACCAATTTCTACTCTCTTTTTTTATTGAAGGAAACTCATTGGCCTAGTTAGGGGAAATAATTTATGTATAATTTTACATAAATTTCTAATTTATTTGAGAATGAATATGCCATTCTTAGGATTGGGTGGGATGGAAGCTTTAAATTTTAAAAACCTTTAGTTATGTAAGAAATTTCAGAAAGCTTTAAATTTAAATTTGCCTCAAAGGGGCCACAATGATGTTGAAACTCTTGACCAGTGTCCAAGGGTCTATTTTTTATTGTGCATATCCTTTAGTTTCCAAGAAAGAAGAAAATGGTAGCTGAGAAGGCAATGATGACAATGATGAGAATCAGCATCTTTCTAAATGTGTTTGTGTGTTTGAATGGGTGGACTTGATGTACTTTTGTGACATCTTTTTTCAAAGGTATATAATTGCTAAGTAAAACACAAAACTGGGCTAATGAGAGTTTTTCAAAGAGAGAGAGAGAGTCAAGACTGCATGTCTAAGATTGGGAGTACTAGCCACATAGACTCAAAAACATGCCCTTACATCCTATAAAAGTTTGTTTTCATCTCTTGAACAATTAACTCAATCAAAGGATCTAAAAGGTTTTAGTGAGTTGCTCGAAGATAATCAACACATAACATGTATTTTATTTAACAATTTATGTTATCCAAATATAATATCTCAATAGCATAGGGACGACGAGGAATTTTTTATGCTTTGTTTGTTGAATCTTGTCTTGTATAGATTATATGTAACACCCCATAAATTTAGTTCCGTATTGATATTCATGATTATGATGGATCTTCAAGGGCTTATAAAGGAGAGTCATTAATGAGATGATTGTCCTGGTTCCTAGCCTTTTTAGGATTGGAGACGAAACTGATAGGGGGTGGGTTGGGATCCGCCGAACTAGGGCCCGAGCCCTGAAGTGGGTCGGGTTGTTGCAGTGGTATCAGAACAGTTTTAACACTCGGACCTAGGGTTCCACATGTGCAAACTCGTGTGCCTTAATGGGGCTAGATTGTAACACCCCAAAAATTTAGTCTCCTATTGAAGATTATGAGGGATCTTCAAGGGCTTTTAAACGGAATTCATTAATGAGATGATTGTCCTGGTTCCTAGCCTTTTTAGGATTGGAGCCGAAACTGCTAGGGGGAAGGTTGGGATCCGCCGAATCATGAGCCCGAGTCCTGGAGTGGGTTGGGTGTTATCACCCCAAATTTTTCAAAAACGGGGCTATTAAAATTTTGGGTCTATTATTTTTAAAATGAATTTTAAATCCAAGTTTATATCCAAATCTAGCATTTCAAACTCAAAATCCAATTTTCAAATCCGAATTAGATCCAAAATCAAAGTTTAGATCCAAATTGGGAATTCCAAAGCTCTACCCTCTTGAATTCGAATTTTGAATTTTGGCTCTATAACTCTTCCCTTTTGAATTCAAATCTTGAATTAGAATTTCAAATTTTGGCTCCAAAGCTCTTCCCTCTTGAATTCAAATCTTGAATTCGTATTTTGAATTTTGGCTCCAAAATCTCTATAAATACCCCATAATCTTCTCTCTTGAGAGGGGCCAACCATGGAGGAACCTCATGTGCTTCCTCACTTGAAATTCCAAATTTTCATTTGCTCTCTCTTTCCATTTCTCTCTTCTTCTCCAACTTGGAGCAAGTTTCATCAAACAACAATTCCTCAAGGGAGCATGAAGATCTCTTGGAGGCTACGCCGTCATCATCTTAGAGCTTCACTCAAGGAGGTCTAGGATCAAACCAAACTAAGGTGTTCACTCTCTCAAAATCATTTGTATCCGAGGTATGTAAACCTCCATTTTAATTTCCTCCTTTTCTCATTTCTTCCTCTCCCCATGGTCATATGAGATGACCCTCAATCTCTATTTTTAGAGTTGAGGCTATGCTCAAGTGCACCGAGAGCACGAGAAGATGAGATGATCTTTTATTTTCATGTTTAAATCATGCAATCTTTCCTTTTCATATCTTCCTTTTCCTCTTGCCATCTCACCATGGCCGTGCAAGATAGCTCTTATGATCCCGAATCAAGAGCTACTCTTGAGTGCACCGGGAGTATGAGCAAGACGGAACAAAATCCATATCTTCATTTATCTCCAAAAATATACTTGATATATTGTCTTCATTCATCATTCATGCTTGAAATGATGCTCATGCATGATATTCTAATCTTTCATTTATATGACCCAATGCACGATGAGAGTGAGTGTTTGGGGTTGGGATTTCTTCTTGTGATTTTTGAGGTTGGGACTTGTCGAACTCGGGGAAAACCTTCACGGAATATGTACATGTTAATATGCATTTGCATATAATTTTGCGCTAGTTTCTTTCATAATCACCCCATTAGGAACCTTAACGAGTGTCTTATTATATTGCTTGATTTTCTTTCATACCCAATGGTGGAAGAAATATATCTATTGTAGCAAACTGAATCATAACATTACATGTTTTTATATAAATAATATTTTCTAAAGCGTTTTCAAAAGAAACCTCTCTAATACGGCTTTGGAGACTTAGCTTAGGTTCTTGCATGAGCCAAAGTTCCCTTCCGGCCTATATCAAAAATTGAAGTCGGCTATTTTCAATTCATTTCTTGATTTTAATACTCATGAAGACGTATGCGTATATACATGTTATATACGTATGTGTGCACATGAATATCTTTCTTTGTCATTCTCTCTTTATGATTTAACATATCATTTTACAAACTCTCATATACGTATATATAAATATATATACATGTATTCCATTTTTAAATCTCTCTCCCTCTCTTTCGAAAATGATCTTTTCTTCTCTATTTGATTTAAACATCATTTTTTACAAGCTTTCATATACATATCTATACATATATATATATATACATATGTACATATATATACGTATATGAATACATATCTCTCTTTCTTTTAGATCTTTGATTTTATGATTTTCAAGATCTCTTTCTCTATATCTCTCTTGGGATGTAGTCTTTCATATTTTCCGTTAAGATTTTAATTTATTTGCCGACTTTATCAAGACCACAAACCAAGTAATGACCCAATATTGGATTCATGCTTGATAGATCTACAATCCCAATCCATTTTCAAAAACTTTTTTTTCATATATATGATATTTACAAAAGCAAAATTTTTAGATGTATGTTGTGGTAGGAATGACTTTAGATGAATGTTGTGGTAGGAATGTTTTACATTCTTCCAATCATATAAGATAAATGCATCCATGCATTCTCACCCACTTTATTTCACTTATGATCACAAGCACATCTCCAAAAGAATTTAAGCAAGAGGGGATGTAGCTCTAACTAGGTGGTAAACGAATTAGAGCAAAATCTTAAACCTACTTAAGGTCTTAAGAGAACACTAAAGTGATTTCAAAATGATTTCTCAAGATTTTCAAATGATATTTACTAATTCTAGTTTTCCCAAAACATTTCACATTCTCAAGCAACTCTTCAAGAGTCTTTTCAAAAGTTTGAAACATCAAACTTTCAATATTTTTCTACACCGCATATAGAATCAAAACGATGTTTAAGTTAAAACGAAATGCATCAATGATAAACATAGCCCTTGGGTTGATTACCCCCGGTAAAGGCACCGGGAACGGTCGATCCTCGTACCGACGGGCGAGTCCCTTTCTTTCCTATTTCAAAACAAAACCTCATTTTTTTGGAGCACTCCAAAACCAAAGAAAATTTTGGGATGCAAACATCGGGTTGTTGCATTGTAAATCTCATGTTTTTTTTTATGTTGCATCCATTGAGGTTGACATTTGTCACACCCCGATCTTTCATCCCCTCTCCCATTTTTTTAACACAATACATGAAGGTGAGAAGACACAACAATCAAAGCAGAGCTACAATTTCAAATAAGAATGATACAATTAATTTATTTATGCACAAAAGGTTGTTCGTAAAAAAACAACATTTCATGGTTATAAATGAGCCCATGATAAAAATGCTTACATAAACAACACAATGAACACAATGATGTATAAATAAAAAGCCGTCAATGGATCAGAAGTAAAACACTATGCCCTAGCACGATGATGCATAAAACTCCCCAACAAGATGTGAGCTAAGCTCTTTGATCAACCCACTGTCCCAAGCCTGACCATGCTAAGTATGACGGCAAACCAGATAAATCACAAAGAATTTTAATGATGGACACTAAGAATACGAAGAAATCACAATCGCTTCTATATAAAGATGAATGTGTGCATTCTTTTTAACTATCAATGCAGTTCCTTTCATATACTACAATATGTATGGATATGACCAATCGTCATAGACAATACACTTTGCTAGTCACAATCAATTTATTCACATTCTCATATTTAATTTGTAGCTCATGTGGATGCAAAGCACACAGTTGTGTGCACATAACAGGCAACATTAGGTTGGGAGATAACTATTGTGGTTGTCCAAAACATTAAAGATCTACACTTGTTGCAGCAGTGGAGCAATCCACCAAGGAATAATGTAGTTTAAGGAAAGTTGCTCAGCCTTCCTTGAGCAACTCAGGTTGAAAAAGTATGAGCGCAATGCTTTAAGAACAACACACAACGATACCCTGAGACCTTACACCACCTACACTTCAAGTAGGCAAGACCGATGGTGAGGACAAGATGTATAGCAAACATATTGCCATATTTGGTTGGCATCAACTCAACTTAAATTGCCTGGAAAATTAATGATAAAGAAAGACATACAATTTATAATTGTAATTGGCTAGAACACAAGGTTGGCTCACTTTGTGAGTGCAACCCACCCCAAATTTACCTTCATAAGAATGTCACACAGCTAGTCAGTGCTTCAGGGGCTAGCCAAACAACACTCAAAGGATACATTTACCCATTTAATTCATGCAAATACATCATTTCGCAATCAAAAGGAACAAGAAAATTCCATATCAATCAATCTACACAAAACCTTAGCCGACCATAGCCGACCACAAAGAGTAGTCTCATTTTGTGGCTGGTTTGTATATGTCCTAAGCAGTTATCATGTTAGGATGCTCACTAATGTACAATCAAGATCAGGTCTGTTCATCGGGCTGGCTTGATGCGATAAGGAGTCAGGCTCGGGCTTGGCTACAACCAGTGACTATGGCCCAGGCTTGGCCTGTTAAAATTAAAAATATTTTTTAAATATAAAATAATAATATAAATATAATTAATCATAATATATATTATAAAAAATAATATTAAAAATACCTTATCGAGCCGAATCAGACTCAGTTGGGTTGGCTCGATAACTTATCAAGCTGGCCCGGTGCTTAATTTTTAGGCACGAGCCCAAGCCAGGTACCAGTACCTGATAGTACTTGGCCTGATGCCTAGGCTTAATTGAGATCGATGTGGTACTCAATTCGATATCCT